>NC_041386.1:416133669-416143688 GCF_002162155.2 Triticum dicoccoides | reverse complement strand
CTTACCTTTGCCCGGGACCGTTTGCGCCTTTTGGCTCACGTATATGATAGTGTCGCTAGCATCCATATGATAAAGAGCCCGGGCTGACATGACTAGTCGTAAACCCAAAGTGGCACAGACTTACAGGGACAGGCATCCATGACCCAGCTTCGAACGTGTCGGTCATCAGCAAGTGGGTCCGGGCTGTAGCACTGGGCTAGCAGGACTACGGTAAACCGGGCTGTAGCGGGCTAACAGGACTCCGGTACTCAAAGCGTGACATTTCCCCGAAGGGACAGACACAGGAACGAAGAAGGACACATGCCGGCCAGCCTAAGTGTTCCAGAGCAGTAGCAAGCTACCATGGCTCAGCGGTAACACTAGGAGACATTTCCCGGTAAGAGAGGCTACTAAAGATAAACAACTAGATAGTCAGATCCCACACATACCAAGCATTTCAATCATACACACAATATGCTCAATATGTGCAAATACAACGAACCATCACAATATGACTCTACGACACAAGTACTTTATTTAAGGCTCAGAGAGCCATACATAACATACACAAAGGTACGGGTCACACGACCCAACATTCAAGTCATACAGTCATACAAACCAGCAGCGGAAGTAACTTGTCTGAGTACAGACAACTAGTAAAATAAAAGAGGCTTGGAAAGCCTAGCTATACTACATGGTCCTTCACAAGCTCAGGGTCACCACCTGGGCCTTTAGCCTACTCGTTGATGTCAACGTCTACATAGAACCCATCAGAAGGGGTTGCAGCGTCTTCTGTAAAATGTAGATTATAGCAACATGAGTACAAAGGTACTCAGCAAGACTTACATCAGATCCTACATACATGCATAGTATCAAGAAGGGTTGGTGGAGTTATTGCAACAAGCCAGCTTTGACTCTTGGCTAGGCTATCCTACGATACTCCAACTTGAAATGGTTTTGCGCACACGAGTCCACTACTCATCACTTTAATACACTACCGAGGATCCACCTCCGTCTTCCTACGGAAGAGCCATCCTCGGCACTCACACTTATCTTGAGGCTTTTAGTAGTTTCCATTTACTTGTCTATGAACTGTATAGGCAACCAAGTAGTCCTTTACCGCGGACGCGGCTATTCGAATAGATCATGTTAACCCTGCAGGGGTGTACTTCTTCATACACGCTCTCACCACTTACCGTCGTTTACACGACATGTACTCGGCAACCTTCAAGCGGAAGCCCAACGTGGGTGTCGGCCACGACCTACCTAATCACCTAAGCCTCCAGTCTAGGTTTATCGCCTATCCAGGTTCCATCCGCAGGGAGTCCGGCCGAGGTTTCCCATACGGCCCCGAACGATGTGAACAGGGTTCCCGAGATACCTAACGGGTATTCGGTACACCCGGCCACGTACCTACCGCATCACAGCCCACCCCTACGGTCAGCGCTGTCCACGGCCTCCAGTAGGCTACAAACACCAGAAACTACTTGCAACTCCTGGACGGAGAGCTAGGGTGAATAAGAAGTCGAGAGGGTCCATTGGTTTCGGGCCCAATGCATGGTAGTAGCTGATTCTTAAATCACACATACAGATCTCAGTGCTTAAGGTCGGCTTCAATGAAACAACCCACCATGTACTCCTACATGGCCTCTCATCGATACCTTTACCAAATCGTGTTCACCACACCACTCTCATTACCGACATAATCATTTCACTCTAGCCCATCACCCAGATGAACCAGACCTGACACGACTCTAAGCATAGCAGGCATAGCAAGGTAGGAACAACACATACATATGGCTCAATCAACTCCTACACATGCTAGTGGGTTTCATCTAGTTACTGTGGCAATGACAGGTCATGCAGAGGAAATGGGTTCAACTACCGTAGCACACAGCAGTTTGAATCGCGTTGTCTTAATGCAGTAAAAGAGAGCAGGAGCGAGAACATGGGATTGTATCGATATGATCAAATGGTTGGTTGCTTGCCTGATGGTTCGATGCACTGATACGGTTCTTCGTTAGGGTAATCACGGTACTCCTCGGAGGAAGAACCTGCCGCAAAGAACACCGATACACAACCATCACCAAACAATGTGCAACAATATGATGCATGCATGAAACATAGCAATATGAGTGTGTTGGGCTAATGCAACTAAGACCAGAAGGGTTTGAGCAAATTTGAATCAAAGATTCAAATTTCAAACTCAAACATGGCCTTTTAAAGTGCTTTTCCTTGTTCTGCTTGAAACATCAATTTAACTTGTTTGATCATGCATGAAAATAGTACAGATGGATAGATTGGATTTTTCTGATCATTTTTCATATATAATTTGTCCAATTTGGAGTTACAGAATAAAAGTTATGAATTTTTGAAGTTTAAATAATATTCTGGAATTTCCTGATTTAATTTAAATCCAGAAATATAAATATTGCGCCAGCATGACGTCAGCATGACGTCAGTGGTCAACTGCGGCTGGCTGAGGTCAAACCTGACGTGTGGGGGCCACACGTCAGTGACAGGGGGGTTTAACAGGGTTAACTTAATCCTAATTAGGATTTAGTGGCGCTGGGGCCCACTGTCAGTGTCAGGGGGGGTAGTTAGTTTAACTGATTCGGTTAGTGCTAATCCTAATTAGCTACAGGGCTGGGCCCACCTGTCAGTGTCAGGGCGGTTCCTGCCGTGGTCAAGGTGGGTCAAACCCACCGGCGACATGACGCCGGCGAGGCCCGAGACGGCGGCGCGATGCGGGATCGCGCTACAGGGCACGGGCGAGGCCGTGCTTGGGCTCGTTGGAGAGCTCTTGCTCCCGCGCGTCGAACGGTGGTGGTGGCCGTGCCTGGGGTGGCCTGTACCGTCGACGGCGACGACCGTGACGGCTGCCGGAGCTCGGTTGAGCTCGGGGTCGAGGCTACAACGGCTGCGGGGATGCGGGGTTGGCACCTACGGCTTCTACGCGGTGCGGTGAGGGCGTGGGTGTGCTCGGTTGGGCGCTACGGTGACCGTGGCCACGACGGCGACATCGCCGGCGGCGTCGAGCTTCAGAGCTCAAGGGGGCGGCAGCTACAGAAGGCTAGGGACGACGGGGCAAGGGGGAATCGAATCAGTGGCTCACCGCGGAGCTGCAGGGATGGTTAGCGGGCTCGGGGACGGCCGGAGTGCAGCGAATCGGCGGCGATGACCTCCGGTGGCCGAGGAGGGGAACGGCGACGTAGGCGGCGATGCAGGGCTTCCGGAGACCCGTGGATCGGTGGGGAGGAAGAGGGGGTCGAGGCGGAGCTCCTGAGCTAGTCGGGGGAGCGAGGGGTGGCCGGTGACGGCTGCTATGGCGAACGGCGGCGAGGGTGGTGTTCGGCCGTGTGAGAGAGAGAGCGAGGGAGAGGAGGGAGGAGCCGAGGGAGAGTGAGAGAGAGCAGGGGGGAGGCGTGACGTCGTCCGGGGCATCGAGCGAGGAGGGGAGGCCAGGCAGGCAGCCGAGCAGGTGGCGTGGCGCGGTGGCGCGCGCGCGCGCCGGCCACACCCCCCTCCCTCTGTCGAGGACGAAGACGACAGAGGAGGGAGGCGGGCTGGGCCGCCTGCTGGCTGGGCCGGCCAGCTGGCTGGGCCGCACAGTGGAGGAGCCCAGGTAAGCTTCTCCCTTTTTAATTATTTCTGTTTTCTAATTTCTGACATTTGTTTTGATTTAAATAAAATATTAAATCATTTATATACCTTATGCCAATTTTTGCAGGAGCTAAATATATTATTCCAGAGCTCCTTTATAATTGGCATAATATTTGGACATATATTAATATATATAAATAATATATTTCCAATGCAAATATTTATGCATTAATTCCAAATGCCCAAAATAAATACCTATGAGCTCTTAAAAATATTGGTTTGATTTTTATCTCTGTCCAATATTTTCAGAGAGCAACATGAGCATTTTCTTGGACCCTTTTGGAGAAATTTTTATTTGGATCATTTTCAGGAATGATTCTGAGGGTTTCACAATCCCCATTTCAAGTTAAATGGAAATTTAAACATGATGCACACACTCTGATGCATGACTAGCTAGGGTGTTACACTTAGCATCTTGAAGAGGTTCCCACAACCTTTAGTCCATGCCACTCCATTGTTGAACTTATCTGAAACATACTAGATAGAAACATTAGTCCAACAAGAGATATGTTGTCATCAATTACCAAAACCACCTAGGGAGCACTTGTGCTTTCAATCTCCCCCTTTTTGGTAATTGATGGCAACATACATCAAAGCTTTAGATAAAGAAATAAAGAACAGCAAGTAAAGCTTTGGAAGGACATGTAACAAGCATAGGCTCCCCCTACATGTATGCACTCATGTAAATATGAAATATAGAGGCATGTGAGAGCATAACCATGACAGAGTAGGCAATGTCTTACATGTATCTTGGCCATATGCATCAGAGCAAAAGATTATCAAGAAAAATACCTTCATGCTCATGAGTCCTTCTTGCAAACAGTATGTACATAAGCAAGAACTCCTCATACTCATGATTTTGATGCATATACTTACCTTGTGGTCTTGAGTTGGCTTAGGATTGAATGAACCTGCACAAACAAAGTTAGATAACACAGGTACATGCACTAGCCAGAGCAAACAAAAGAAACCACAAGAATACCAAGACTGGGATGACATGTAGAGAGTGAGTACAAGGTACCACATTGGATTCAACATGTCCCCAAGAATAAAGATATGCAATGAATTTGACTGATTTCTTTCCCTTAGGTGTCTTGCTCCCCCTGAATCTTACATGGGATATTGGGAGAAGATAGGGAACAAAAAATCAGAGCTGAAAGATACAAATGGATAGAACTTAATGCAAATACATGTCCTTCCAAAGCTTTACTCGCAATCTCATGGAATTAGATTCAACCAAGCACCTACATGGGTTAGACAACATGCAAGGTACAAATATATCCAAGACATAAGATAGTCATCATAAGAGATATATCATGGATTAGTCATAAGCTCATGTCTTGCATGTATCCAATGGAGTTTCTACTCCAAGTTCGAAGCATCAATGATGTTCAATTCACCTCTCAACCTGCAAAATACTTTCTCATCAAGAGGTTTAGTAAATATATCCGCTAATTGCTTCTCAGTGCGAACATGCTTAAGATTAATGTCACCCTTAGCAACATGATCTCGAATGAAATGATGACGAACTTCAATATGCTTAGTTCGAGAATGTTGTACAGGATTATGACCAATTTAATAGCACTTTCATTGTCACAAAGCAGTGGAACATGTTTCACATAAATCCCATAATCTTTAAGAGTTTGGGTCATCCAAAGTAATTGAGCACAACATGAACCAGCGGCAATGTATTCCGCTTCGGCGGTGGATAAGGATACCGAGTTTTGTTTCTTGGAAGACCAAGACACAAGAGATCTACCAAGAAATTGACAAGTACCCGAAGTGGACTTTCTATCAACCTTGTCTCCGGCATAATCCGAGTCGAAATAGCCAACAAGATCAAAAGAAGACCTCTTAGGATACCAAATGCCAAAATTTGGTGTATGGATTAAATATCTCACTATCCTTTTCACAGCCTTAAGATGACAATCTTTAGGAGCAGCTTGATATCGTGCACACATGCACACACTTAGCATAATATCGGGACGTGAAGCACATAGGTATAACAATGAACCAATCATAGAGCGATAAACCTTTTGATCAACCGGTTCACCATCTTTGGTTAAATCATTATGTCCACTAGTAGGCATGGGTGTAGACATACCTTTGCATCCTTGCATATTGAACTTCTTGAATAAGTCCTTGGTGTACTTTGTTTGAGAGACAAATGTACCTTCCTTAGTTTGCTTGATTTGCAAACTGAGAAACAATTTGAGTTCACTCATCATAGACATCTCAAACTTCTCTGACATTAGCTTTCCAAACTTTTCACTAAAGAGAGGGTTAGTTGAACCAAATATGATGTCATCGACATAAATTTGGCATACAAATAGTTCTCCATTAACCCTTTTAGTAAAAATAGTAGAATCAATTTTACCAATTTCAAAACCACTTGTAATAAGGAACTTGGTCAAGCATTTATACCATGCTCTAGGAGCTTGTTTAAGACCATAAAGAGCTTTGTGAAGTTTGTAAACATGGTTTGGTTTCTTAGGATTGATAAAGCCGGGAGGTTGTTTGACATAAACTTCCTCCTCTATTTCACCATTTAGAAAAGCACTTTTAATGTCCATTTGGTACAAGGTGATGTTATGGTGATTAGCATAGGCAAGTAGGATGCGAATGGACTCAAGTCTAGCAACGGGAGCATATGTCTCACCATAGTCCATACCTTTGACTTGTGTGTACCCTTGGGCGACGAGACGTGCTTTGTTGCGAACCACTTGTCCATCTTCATCTTGCTTGTTGCGAAACACCCATTTGGTACCAATGATGTTGTGGTTGTTGTCGGGCTTCTCAACCAATGTCCAAACTTGGTTTCTCTCAAAATTGTGTAGCTCTTCATGCATAGCGTTTATCCAATCCGGATCTTCCAATGCTTCTTCAACCTTCATAGGTTCAATGCTAGAGATGAATGAATAGTTTTCACAAAAGTTAGCTAAACGAGTTTTTGAGCGAGTGATTCTCCCGGTTTGTATATCATTGAGGATTTGCTCGACGGGATGATCTTTGGCAATTCTTGCTCGAACTCATGAGAGCTTTTGCTTGGGTCTTCGTTGAACATCTTCTTCATCTTGTTCTTCTTCTTGGCCTTCTTCATTGTTGACATCGTCGTTCTCTTGTCGTGGTGGAGAAAGAGGTTGTTGATGTTCGTCTTGATGCATTTCCTTGTCTTCTTCATCTTGGTGTGTCCCACTTGTGGATGCTTCCGTGTCGATTCTTGGTTCACCTTGTCGTGAAGTAGAAGCTTCCACTTGGACGAATGAAGTACTCTCCTTCACCTCCGTTGGACAAATTTTGCCAATGGACAAGTCTTGGATTGCTTCTGAAGGGTCTTTGTCTCCTACATCAATTGGCAATTGCTCTACTTGCGAGCCATTAGATTCATCAAACTTCACATCTACCGTCTCTTCAACCTTTCGGGTGAAATTGTTGTAGACACGGTAAGTGTGAGAGTTTGAGCCATAACCAAGTAGAAAACCTTCATGAGATTTAGGAGCAAACTTTGAACGACGATGCTTATCAAGAATGTAGCACTTTGAGCCGAATACTCGAAAGTATCCAACTTGGGGTTTGTTACCGGTGAGAAGCTCGTATGCCGTCTTGCCGAGTAGCTTGTGAAGATATAAGCGATTTGTTGCGTGACAAGCTGTCTCAACCGCTTCTGCCCAAAAGTGCTTCGGCGTCTTGTATTCATCAAGCATCGTTCTTGCCATTTCGATGAGCGTCCGGTTCTTCCTCTCAACAACTCCATTTTGTTGAGTTGTGTACGTAGCCGAGAACTCGTGTGAAATCCCTTCTTCGTCAAGAAAGGTGTCCACATTTGCGTTCATGAACTCCGTTCCGTTGTCACTCCGAACCTTCTTGATCTTCACGTCAAACTGATTTTGTGCCTTCCTAGCGAAGTTTCTGAAGATCTTCTGGACCTACGTAAGAAAGAACACCCACGTAAATCTTGGAAAATCATCAACTATAACTAGACCAAAAGAATTTCCACCGAGACTCTTGTAGGCGTTGGGACCAAAAAGATCCATATGAAGTAGCTCGAGTGGCCTTCTTGTGGTCATGATGTTCTTCACGGGATGCCTTCCTCCAACCTGTTTACCTGCTTGACAAGCACTGCAAAGTCTATCCTTATCAAATATGACATCGTTAACTCCAAGGATATGATTTCCTTTAATAAGCTTGTCAAGGTTTCTCATGCCAATGTGACCTAGTCGTCTATGCCACAACCAACCTTTTGAGGATTTATCAACAAAGCAAGTTTTAGGTTGTACCTTTTTAGAGAAATCGACAATGTAAAGATCACCTCTATGCATACCGGTAAAGACCAATTTATGATTGTCTCGACGAAATACTTGGCAATCTACCTCAGTAAATAGGACATTCAAACCGAAATCAGCAAGTCTAGATACTGAAAGTAAGTTGTAGCCGAGAGATTCAACGAGCATGACATTTTGAATGGAACTATCATGTGAGATGGCCACCTTACCAAGGCCAACCACTTTACCCTACGTCCTGCTTGATTAATATTGATGATATGGATAGTACAAGAGTACATCTACCACGAGATCAAGGAGGCTAAACCCTAGAAGCTAGCCTATGGTATGATTGTCGTTCGTCCTACGGACTAAAACTCTCCGGTTTATATAGACACCGGAGAGGGCTAGGGTTACACAGAGTCGGTTACAATGGTAGGAGATCTACATATCCATATCGCTAAGCTTGCCTTCCACGCCAAGGAAAGTCCCTTCCGGACACAGGACGAAGTCTTCAATCTTGTATCTTAATAGTCCAGGAGTCCGGCCGAAGGTATAGTCCGGCCATCCGGACACCCCCTAACCCAGGACTCCCTCACCCGCCATTGCTGCCGAACTAGGGTAAAAAACTTGATCTTTGTGCTAATCCATAACTCTGATTCTTAGCACATTGCTTTGCCATGATTCTTGCCATGAATGAAATCATCCTATCCAGCGAAAACACCCCGTAGATTAGTTTTGATTTGAGAATTTAGGGTTAGGTCTCCGCCAAATTCATCTAGGGCCGGCCGAGTTGTAGAAATTGGTCTCACCGATTTGGCTTAGGCCATTGCACATGCGTTTTCGGTCTGACCAAAAATTGCAAATCGGTGTGACCGAGTTCAATTCTCTGTGAAACCCTAGCAGTCTCGGTGCCACCGAACTATGACTCGGTCTGACCAAGTTCACTAGTTTAGGTTCCAAAAGCTGCTTCGATATCACCGACTTTACAAAATTGGTAGATCCGAAATGCTTTCTGTGAAGAACTAAAACTAAGTTTTTAAGTCATCTGTTTTGCAAAACTCCTGCACTTTGTGATGCTCATCTTCTCTATCTCATCTATAATCTATTCATAGGGTCTGCTAACAGTTTGCCTGCAAGATGTCTGACCAAAGTGACATCCAGAACAAGTCTGAACAGCAGGTGCAGATGAGTGAGGGCACTAGTCCCTCCAGCTCTTCTGATGATGGAATCAGGAGCACTCCAAGTAACTTGCCAAAGGCAGCTACCAGGACAAGGAAGAAGAGAACTTCTGATTCAGAGGATGAAGATTATGTGGCTATTGAGGATGAGGCCACTTCAAAGAAAAAGGTGCTAAAAAGGAGTATGGCTCATGTAACACCCCGGATATGATTTACCCAATATGTAATCCAACTCTTGCCGTTTCTGGCGTTAATTTATTTTATTTTTTCTCCGGTTCGAGTTTTGTCTCCGTGTGTTGTTGTCGTTGTCATGCATCTCATATCATGTCTTCATGTGCATTGCATTTGCATACGTGTTCATCTCATGCATCCGAGCATTTTCCCCGTTGTCCGTTTTGCATTCCGGCGCTCCATTCTCCTCCGGTGGTCATTTCTACCTTCTTCTCGTGTGTGGGGATTAAACATTTCCGGATTGGACGGAGACTTGCCAAGTGGCCTTGGTTTACTACCAGTAGACCGCCTGTCAAGTTTCGTACCATTTGGACTTCGTTTGATGCTCCAACGGTTAACCGAGGGACCGAAAAGGCCTCGTGTGTGTTGCAGCCCAACACACTTCCAATTTGGCCCAAAACCCACCAAAACCATCTCCATCATCTAGAGCGTTCAATCACGATCGCGTGGCCGAAAACCGCAGCTCATTTGGACTCTCCTAGCTCCTCCTATGCCTATATATACTTCCCCCATTCGAAATCCCGGGTCTTTCCACCCCTAACCCTAGATCCACCCCTCTCCGCGCGGACGGACACGTCCGTCGGCCGCCGGACAACGTCCGCCGCTCGCCCGGGCCAATCAGCGAACGCCACGTGGCCCAGCCACCACCTCCCGCCGCCGGCCCGCGAGGCCCGGGGCCGGCCCTCCCCGCCGGCCGCACGGGCCA
>NC_041386.1:416110302-416132932 GCF_002162155.2 Triticum dicoccoides | reverse complement strand
CCTCGCCTCGCCGCCTCAAAACCGCGCCCTGCGCCGGCGAGCACGCCGGCGACCGCGCCCCGGCGCACCCCCGCCTCACCGGTTCCGGAACCGGCCCTCTCCGGTCACCTCCCGACGAACTTCGGCGAAGGTCCCCCGGCAAACCTCGATCCACGCGCTGGATCTCAGATCCGGATTCAAAACCCTAGGGTTGACTTCATCTTTTCCGAAAGTCCCCGATTTATTTTGCTATGTTCATCGTGCCGTAGCTTTGCATCCATAGATCCGTTTTGGGCATATAGCATATCAAAATGTTCGCCTCAAAGAGCACATCATTTCATCTCATTGCATCATGTTCATTTGTGTTCATCTTGATGCCCGAAATGCTGTTGGAAGAGTGCTATTTGGGTTAATTGTTAGATCTGCTGCACCAATTAGCTATTTGTCATTTTTGCCACGATTAATGTGTGCATGATATGCTCTTGAGCTCTACATGTGTTTTTTCATATGCTTTGCCATCTTTCCAGAGGTGCAATCCGTGTATTTTTGTGATGTGTGTGGTGACTAGCACAAGCTTGCGAAGTGTTGCATTTGTTAATGCTGATTTCAGGGACTTAGCAATTCCCCTAAGTCCTTGGATTGTTTTATCAATATGTCATATGTTCATGTTGTTTCCTAGTTATCCGTGCCTCTTTTGAGGATGATCAGTAAGGATGATTTGTTAATCTTGTAGTGCTCTATCCATCCATGTATTTGTTTGCAATTGTGGAGCACCCTAGCTTTAGTCAATCGAGCTCTACTTTTGCCAGGCTCAAGGTCACTAAGGGACTTTTGTTAAGCTCTTTGAGTAGCTCCATGCCATGCTTTACTTTGCCATGTTAAGTTCCTGTAGCATCTAGTTTTCATGCTCCAAAGTGTGCTACTTGATCTGAAATTACAGACAAGTGTTGATTTCACTAAGTCTGAAACCTGTTTACCAATTGCACTTTTGCCATGCTTGTTTGTACCTGTTAATGGATGAATTGGCCGTAGCTCAGTGTTCATCTTTTGTTAAGCATCATGAATGGACCCCTGCCATATATTTTGTTGCCATGTTTGAGTGCTGTAGCATGTTTGTCTTGTTGCATTTAGATGGCTACTTGCTGTTTATCGCAGACCGGTGCCATATTTGTTTTGCTTGCCATTTCCAAACCGTGCATCCGATTCCGGCGTTCTTTACAACCGCTTCTGCCCAAAAGTGCTTCGGCGTCTTGTATTCATCAAGCATCGTTCTTGCCATTTCGATGAGCGTCCGGTTCTTCCTCTCAACAACTCCATTTTGTTGAGGTGTGTACATAGCCGAGAACTCATGTGAAATCCCTTCTTCGTCAAGAAAGGTGTCCACATTTGCGTTCTTGAACTCCGTCCCGTTGTCACTCCGAACCTTCTTAATATTCACGTCAAACTAATTTTGGGCCTTCCTAGCGAAGTTTCTGAAGATCTTCTGGACCTGCAACTTGTCATTAAGAAAGAACACCCACGTAAATCTTGAAAAATCATCAACTATAACTAGACCAAAAGAATTTCCACCGAGACTCTTGTAGGCGTTGGGACCAAAAAGATCCATATGATGTAGCTCGAGTGGCCTTCTTGTGGTCATGATGTTCTTCACGGGATGCCTTCCTCCAACCTGTTTACCTGCTTGACAGGCACTGCAAAGTCTATCCTTATCAAATATGACATCGTTAACTCCAAGGATATGATTTCCTTTAATAAGCTTGTCAAGGTTTCTCATGCCAACGTGACCTAGTCGTCTATGCCACAACCAACCTTTTGAGGATTTAGCAACAAAGCAAGTTTTAGGTTGTGCCTTTTTAGAGAAATCGACAATGTAAAGATCACCTCTACGCATACCGGTAAAGACCATTTTATGATTGTCTCGACGAAATACTTGGCAATCTACCTCAGTAAATAGGACATTCAAACCGAAATCAGCAAGTCTAGATACTGAAAGTAAGTTGTAGCCGAGAGATTCAACGAGCATGACATTTTGAATGGAACTATAATGTGAGATGGCCACCTTACCAAGGCCAACCACTTTACCTTTTGAATTATCACCAAAGGTGACATATTTTCGAGGGCCATCATTTTCAGCAAGCTCACGAAACATCTCTTCATCTCCGGTCATATGATCAGTACATCCACTATCAAGAACCCATTCCTTTCCTCCTGATTCATATCCCCGAAGATTTGCCATAAGACCAAAATGTCTCATTGCATCATCAAGACCAAAGTCACTATCATCATCATCATAGTATCCATGTTCATCATGATCTTGTGACTCATCATTTCCTAGAGAGGGTAATTCATTAGATAAATGATCATCAAAGTGGTCACTTTTATGAATTCTTATAGCTTCGAATATGATATCACTAATGATTCCAACATCTCCTTTAGCATGCTTAAGATTGGTAAGTTCAAATAGACAATTACCAAAACTAGGATCACTAGAGTTCATCTTACTCAAGGCAATAGATTTATGGAGAATTTCATCCAAAGTTTTCAAGGAATGATCGGGAAATCGTTCCTCAAGAAATTTCCATATAGTATAGGCACAATTAAGAGTAGGCAAACTAGCGATCAAATTTTTGGGCAATCCTCTAATGATGAGCTCAATAGTTCTAAGATTGCGAATCATGTCAATATCTTCATCTAGGGTAGGATGCAAAGGATCAATATGAGGTGCATAAGGACTAGCAATATACTTGTTCAAATGATATTGATTGAAGATTACAAGCATCTCATTTTTCCACTCGTGAAAATACTCTCCATGAAGAATATGCACTCTATGTCTAAGACTCCCTAAGGTAGACACATCCATCTTCCTCCAATGGTGATTAAGCCAAGGCAATGGAGACCAAAGCTCTGATACCACTTGTAGGATCTAGAAGTAGGTGTGTCTAGAGGGGGGGGGTGATTAGACACTTAGTGCTAAAGTTGCAATTTTTAGTCCTTTTTGGTTTGAGTGGAGTTTTAGGCACAATTTCAACATACACAATACATATCAATACTCGCGCAACCATTACCCTTTGTGGGTTGAAGTCTCCATCAACGTGGATGTAGGATAGCACCACCTATCCGAACCACGGGAAAAACATCCGTGTCTCCAATTGCGTTTGAATTCTCCAAACCCTTCCCTTTACATTCTTGCAAGTTGCATGCTTTACTTTCCGCTGCCAATATACTCTTCGCATGCTTGCTTGAATTATGTGATGATTGCTTGACTTATCTTAAAATAGCTAAAATCTGCCAAGAACTAAAATTGGGAAAAGGTTAAGTTTTTATTTGGTCAAGTAGTCTAATCACCCCCCTCTAGGCATACTTTCGATCCTACAAAAGCAACTTGGGGAAGGCTAGAGATCATGATTCATATGGTAGGAATGGAATATCTTGGCCTCAACACATGAGTAGGTAGTTCTCTCTCAGAAACGGGATGCTGGAAGTGTAGGCTTAGTCTGATGGCTCTCTCCACGAATGAAGAGGAGGTGGAGGGGTATATATAGCCTCCACACAAAATCCAACCGTTACACACAGTTTTCCAATCTCGGTGGGACCGAATCAACAAACTCGGTCGGACCGAAAAGGTAAACCTAGTGACCGTTAGAGATTTTCGGTGGGACTGACATGCAACTCGGTAGGACCGACATGGTTAGGGTTTGGGCATAGCGTAATCTCGGTGAGACCGATTACACAAACTCGGTGAGACCGATTTTGGTAATTAGCTAACCAGAGAGTTGGTCAGGCAAACTCGGTGGGACCAATTTGCTCTTTCGGTGAGACCTAAAAGTTACAAAAAGGAAACACTGAATTTACATTGCAATCTCGGTGGGAACGATTCGCTCTTTCGGTGAGACCAAAAAGTTACAAAAGGGAAACAGAGAGTTTGCAATCCCATCTCGGTGAGACCGAGATCCCTATCGGTAGAACCGATTTGCTTAGGGTTTGGCAGTGGCTTATGACAAGTGAAACTTGGTGGCGCCGGATAGAAAGAATCGGTAGGACCGAGTTTGGCTTAGGGTTTAGGTCATATGTGGATATGGGAAAGTAGTTGAGGGTTTTGGAGCATATCACTAAGCACATGAAGCAAGAGGCTCATTAAGCAACACCTCATCCCTCCTTGATAGTATTGGCTTTTCCTATGGACTCAATGTGATCTTGGATCACTAAAATGTAAAATGAAGAGTCTTGATCTTGAAGCTTTAGCCAATCCTTTGTCCTTAGCATCTTGAAGGAGTTCCCACAACCTTTAGTCCATGCCACTCCATTGTTGAACTTATCTGAAACATACTAGATAGAAACATTAGTCCAACAAGAGATATGTTGTCATCAATTACCAAAACCACCTAGGGAGCACTTGTGCTTTCACACCCGCGTTGAGTTTTCTTCGTTCGACGAGGCCCTACCACTGCCCCCACAACCACCGTCCCCACCCGAGCCCCTTCAATCGCACCAGCGAACTCTGGCGAGCTCTGAAAAATTGTCTGACCCAATTTTGAAATTTAGTCTACTGTGATTTAACTAGTGTGGAATATAAAAGGGGAAAACCATAAGCATTGCGAGTATGGTGTTGAGCGTGCCATGACGGATCTGAAGGTGCAAACCGCACAAAGGCAACTTCGCAACCAAGACAATAAATCAGAGTAAAGCAGTGGCGATCTATTTTCTTGCCACGATAAATAAGTTGAGCAGAGACGAAAGAGTACCGCCTCTGGTGCGGCGCCATGTACGCATCTGCTCAGAATTTGACAGTGCTGCGGTAGCGATGGCTGTCAGTGGCGTGGAAGCAGATCTAGGAGGGTAGACGGTGGCGGCGGGGCACGGTGGACGAGACGGTCGTAGGAGCGGCGCCGACAAGGTGGACGACGGCGGGGATGAAGCGAGAGCACGGGATGCAAGGATCCCGGTCCGAAGCCGTGGATGAGAGAGGTCGATCTCTTGTAATGGACGGCGGCGTCGGGGTATCAGCTCCGGCATGGTGGAGGAGGACGACGGCGGATGGGGTGGCGGACGGCGGCGGACGGAGGAGGGTGGGGTGGAGAGGGTGTTTTGGCTCCCACGGAGTACGAATGGGGAAAAGGGAGGTAGAGAGGAAGGGGGAACCATGTATTCAGGGCGCGCTTGTCTTGAATGCGAGGAAATTTTACAAACTTAGCCCCCATTTCAAATTTCTACTACATCACAGCAACACTAGTCGGTTGGGGATAGGACGGTAATCTCGCATACACTGAATACTTGCCGACGAGAGTTTGTTTTTGGTGCCCACCATGTATGAATATGAATCGCGGAGGGAGTCGATTTCGGCCGAGGACACACTGTGTTTTGGCGCCCACCATGTATGAATCTGGGTGAGAGGCGGTTACGTCACGTTTGGGTGAAATTACAAACCTACCCCTATCGAAACCTATAGAAATCTAGCATATAGGCTTTGCGTGGCAGGGATAGGCAGTAGTGATTTCCATCTCGCAGATTTTGGTTTCGGGCGGTTACTACGAATTTCCCCGCTTCGTTCAAATTTTGCAGAATGCATGTTTACCGTGCCAACTCAATTCGAATCCCGTTTGTATTTTATTTTTTTCCGGGCGGGATCCATTTTCAATTGGAATTACATTCTATATACATCATTTTTTATATATACTTTCAAAAGCACAACAAAGAATTCTGCTCCTTTATACGTATAATACGATTTACAAATACAACGATCTCGAAATCTTAAGGTTGAATTCGAAATTTTTTAACCAAATTATGTTCTACTAAAATGTATGGATCAGTAATATCTACATATTAAATAACATATATGTGCGTGAATTCATATGAGTATGCATGTTTGATAGATCAATTCTGGTTCGAGTATGGATTACATGTATCATCATCTCGAATTCAAATATTTGAATGCCTTTTTTGTTCACTCCTTTCACGCCCATCTCTCTCGCATGCATGCTCCTTCAGGTAGCTATCACTCTCTTTTCTCCATCTCACCCGCACGCTCACTTCATGTTGCTCCTATCCTCACAAACATGGTCTCTCGACGTCTCCCTTGAGAAGTGTCACACTCTCCCTATCATTATAAATTACACGGTTTTCATTATCTCCCACGTCTCTACTGTTCTCTGGTATCACTCGGTACCTAAGCTTTCTTTTTCACCGCCAAACACAGTCTCCACTCGTCTTTCACTTTGTCTTTCTCTCTATGGGATTCTCTCACACACCCTATATGTCTCTACATATGACTCATACCACTAAAATTACTCTCTCTATCTCTCCTGTAGACACAACATTTGTTGCGGTTTCCTTTTCGTCTCCATCCTAGACTGACATTATTCATTTGTTTACCGATCAGACAACCCCGACTACCGTCTCCTCTCTCTCACAGACACACACGCACAACTCCTACCACTAAAATGTGAATGGAAAACGATATTTTGTTATACCCAAACAAAAAAGGACTGAAGGGAGTGATTGCTCTGACACAGACGCGACCTCTCATAGCGCAGGCATTGAATCGGCGCGCCGACCAAGAGGGCCGCACTCGCTGTAGGCCCGGCTGAGCACGCCTCCTCGCCGCGTGCAACCAGCTTAAGACTGCCCCGCCTGCCTTCATTGAATCCACGCGTGTGCCGGCAACACGTCCTTCCACGAGTCGACATGCATTTTAGAACACAAAAAATGACTAAAATATAATTAATTTACGCATGGTCTTGACTTGTTGTGCTCGCACTGGTAGCAGGAACTAGTAGAGGATTTTCTTTATTTATAAATCTCCTCACATTTTTTTGGCTTTGAAGCGAATCATGGTTGTGGACATTATGTATGAATGCGCAGATATCTGTGAACATGAGTTTGATGTGGAAGTTGAACTTGGAATGTCGGGCTTGCGCATGAACTATACCATGTACAATGCTTCGTCTATTATTGTTTGGAAAGTAATTGCTGTTATTACATGACCCGAAAAAAAAACATTTTGTGCCACATCAGTAGATGCACAGACATCACAACAGGCATGCTGACTGGATAAACATTTGAACCTAGCTATTATGAAGGAAATTTTGTATTGACAACAGTTTTAGATAGCAGGAGACGCCTAGCCTGCTCTGCCTCTGCTAGCTTATTTTTGGCTTCTTCCATCTCTTCTTTGGCTTGGGTGAAGAGAGCATCTGATTGCTCTTTGCACTTCTTCTGGAACTCAGCTACATTTTCAAGGGCTGCTGCATGCTTTCTTTCAGCCTTTAATAATGCCACGAGGACACGAACAACTGACGACTCCACCTGGCTTGTGTGTAATCCAGCATCATCTGGGAATTTGCACCTTGTGTCTAATCCAGCATCATTAGGGAACTGGCACCTTGTGTGTAATCCAGCCTCATTTTGGAAACATGATCTCAAGGTTGACCATACTTCCCTCCTCGCAGGAACTGCACCCTGACATGAAGTTACTTCTTTTTTAGATCAATACTCAGAGCAACCTAGATCCATTTAGTAGAAGCCAGATAAACAGAACTCGGAGAAGTGAATTCAAAAGGAAAAAATAAATAAAAACAGACTACAAGGTGAGAACACCCACTTCCTACATCAAGCTAAAAACAAAAACATTAGGATGATTAAGACTCTTCTTATTACACATCGAAGAACACCATGCTTAAGAGAAACAGAAACTACAACATATACACATCGAAGAACACGAGGCTACACGAAAGTAATTGAAAGGGTGTTACTTACAAAAGCTCGTTTTACAGGTTCGGTGCAGCTCCTCTTTAACTTGCCACGCTCCTTGAAGATGTCCCAAATATCCCGTGTTTGGTCTTCATTGCTCCCCTACATGTTCGCACTCGTGGTTTTAAAATCTCAACATGGCAAGAAAAATATACTACTAGTAATACTCGCGCATCTTGTGGGCAACATTAAAGCACTCGTCTGCCATGTTAGAGCATCTCCAACAAGATAAACTACTCATACAAATACATCTTGATGCGTGCAATGCATGGGAATTTTGCTAGTTCTAAAAACCTTTCCATCATTTGCCACACTACTGGTTGCAGATGAAAAGCCTACCCAAGCACAGCGCGATACATGAGTGACGCACAATTACAAGCTGATATTCTGTTGGACAATGGAGGCTATAACCAATTACTTTTACGGGAACAATAGCACCCAGGAAATTTGAAGGGTAGGTATGAACAAAATTGGAACTACACATGTACTGCTAAGTGATTCAATACACACATTACCAATCGAGGAGGAGAACAATGGTCGTGGCAGCCTCTGTGAGTCATGGTCGGCAATGGGAGTCAGTTCATTGTCCACGACGGTGGTACTTCTGCGCTTGGGTCGGCTTCCGGGAAGCAGATCCGAGACCATGGAAGACGATGCTGGGGAAGAGGCTCCGTGTACGAAGACGACAGTGGACCGGCTCCAGTGCGGCGTATGAGGTCGTCGATGAGGCAGATGCGCTGCAGTGGATGAGTGCGCCGATGTAAAGGGGAGGAGCACGAAGGCTGTGGTGCCGTGGAGAAGTCTATTTTGTGGTGGGGATAGAAATTGGGGAGTATTCAGGTGTACTACTCTGGGTGCCGGGGTGGGGTTGGCTGGGTAGGGTGAACCTGAAGTTACAAAAACAACCCCCTACCAAGCGTCATCCGTAGGCCTGTTCTGATGGCTATGATGGTAACTTCCCACTGCTCGAATCAGGGTCGCGGGAGATTTTCCCGCCGACCTCAAAATTTTGTGACACTGGACTCCCCGTGTGGCATGTTGAGTGATTCGGCTAAGCAACTAGTGAGTAGTAGTAGTAAACTCTGCATATTAGGTTTGACCAAAGTCAAACTTCCTAAAGTTTGACCAAGTTTATAGAAAAATATAATCATTTACCATAACAAATATGTATGATGTGAAAGTACATTCAATAATGAATCTAATGGTATTTATTTGTTATTGTATATGTTAATATTTTTTGTTATAAGCTTTCTGAGAGTTTACAAAACTTGACTTTGACCAATGCTAATATGCTGACTTAAATAAAAACGGAGGGAGTACACATTTGTTTTCTTAGTTTGTAGTTAACTAATCATTTGTTGAAATTGTGAAATAAATATATTAGGCTATTGACTTCGAATGTAATGGTCTATACAATTCAATAGTTACAATCATTGTCGAATCCCAAGATGTATACAAGGTCTATAGTACTTCACAACATGCTCAAACTCACATAATCCCAGTCAAATGAGAATCTAAATGCATTTCATAGTTATTACTTTGTAGGATGCAACAAGAACAACCATAACTCTACATCAGCCATTATAGAAGCAACATTTTGACATATCCCAATGTGTGAATGAAACGTGCAGAGAGAGCTTTTGAAGATGGAGCAGATAGGACGGGAAAGATTGTATGTATGTGGATGAGAGAGTAGGAGACAAACCTGACGAGACAGAGAGAGGGAGAGATAGAGAGAGAAAGAGAGAGGAAGAAGTTAGGTCTGTGAGAAAGATGCATACATGTAATATACATGAGATGCGTGTGCATCTGGATTCTGTATACGTGGAAGGAGAAGAGACAACATGTTTGATGAGAGAGCAGGAAAAACATGGACAAGAGGGGAAGGATCTAGTGGGTTGAGGGGTTGACAATTTTGTGCGGGGGATAGAGGGATTGGTAATTTTGTGCGAGAGAGAGAGAGAGGGTGGGGGGAGGAGTCAGTCAGCCGTCGTCACATCACCCTGCTTCCAAATGACCCCGCACTCTCTAGCGCGGTGTGGTCGCCGTCTTCGATCTGCTCGTTGCCCTCTTTGAAGATTGAGGTGTTGTGCATGTTGGGGTGCAAAGAAGCACAAGCGAGAGTGGTCGCCGTATAACCTTGGATGGGGATGAATTGTGTGCTCGGGGGAGTGTGTGTGTGTGTGTGTGTGTGTGTTGTGTTGCGTGTGTGTGTCTCTCTCTCTGGGTGTGTGTGTGTCAGATATTGAGAGAAAACAAACCTAAGGAGAGAAATGGGTATTCACGAAGATATTGTGCGGGCCTTGAGGTGGGCAGGGGCCGGGTGAGGGTGTCAAAATGTGCGCGTTGATGCATGTGTTGCATGCGACTGTGCGAGGGACGGACGAATCGAGAGAGATGGTTGTTGTGTTACGGATGCTCCTCTCTCTCTCACGCACACACACACACACAAGTAAACTAGAAGACCGTTCTCTCATGTATACACAACGTATTGACATCTGTCTATGTATCACTCATGCACGATCATTTGCACATTCACACCTCTCTATGTCTGTATCACATGCACACCTTCTCCACATTGCCCTTCCACCACAACACACATATGGACACATGCACATGTTCTCTCTCAGTCACACACACAAAATCAGTATTAAAAAAAACTAGGGCGCACCTGAAACGTCCAAATCCAAGTAAACACGAACTGGAGCTAAATTCAAATATATGGAAATATTACAACGTCAAGAACTTTCACAGGGAAAAAAAGTTGAGTAATATTCGAGGATTGTTTTCACACACACAAAAAGGTTCGGTGGATGTCCTTCGAGCGCGACACGGTGATGCACCGTTCGATCGACCACGCGGCCGCGGTTCACGCGCTTGCACAGGATTCCGTATCGTGGCCATGGTACTAAGGCTGGTCACAATGGGCAAGAACATAAACTAGTAACTAATAAAAGCGCTGCCTAAGTCTAATGTTTACGTTTACTAGTATGGTTTTCTTTTAAGTTTGACCAACCTTATATATAAAACTAAAGTAAGCTCCCACACGCGCACTCATCAATATGCCGCCGCCGCCGTTGCGCATGCCGGCGCCTGCCTGCTCCGGCCAACAATTTCTCGCCCATCACCACCGTGTCGCCGCCATCCATGTGCAATGAAGCCGAAGGCTCGCCCGCTCACGTTGTCTGCAGTCCCTCCTTGTCGTCTCCCCCCGCGCGGAGGAGGCGCGCATGGTGGCTGTCGTGGCGGAAGCCGGTCGCGCACGCGTCAAGCCCACAAACTGGGTGCGGACATGGAATCTACCTTTGAGACCTCGAATGCCATGTGGATCCTGCAATCTGAAGGAGCAATTTGGGTCAGTCGACTCATGTGAGGCGTTTGATGCAACATGAATGGCTAGAAGGGCTTCTTCCACCTCTTCTGACGTCTTCTTCCTTCGCTCCGTCTAACTTCTTTCACAAATCGACTGATCCAAATTATACTACTAGTACGAATGTATTAAGTACAGTAGGAACATGAAGATACGAGCAGTAGTACCAACTGCAAGAAGAACAGTAGTAAGACATAGTACTAGTACTACTGTACGTACTAAAGAGTTCAAATAATGAGAAAGAACATAAACATAGTTCTGCTAGGGCCTCAGCACAACACACCCTTGAAAATAAACTAATAAGCAACTAGTCCGCTTGACACTGTAGTAGAACCAGCATGAGCGACGACACTGCCACCTACTTGGAGTCCGAATCCACGTCCTCGACTTCGTCCTCGTCTCTCTTCCTCTTCCTCTTCACCGACGCTTCTTTGCTTGAACCGGACACTGGGCTCTGCTTCTTCATCCAACCCTTGTAGATATTCAAACAAAGGTAGGCATCCATTGCTGCGTACAGGATGTGATGTTCATCTAATGTCTTCGACTCCCATGCATGATGAAACTCGTGATGAGGTTTCTTCAGTTTAGCGTACGAAGTATCAATCATGGCTGCTGCCAGGGTCAGCATTGAAGGTTGAGAAGAGGACACCAGGCTTGCCTTCTGGAGATCGAAGGGCTGGCCTACAATGAGACCTATCCGACGTAGGACGTCACTGTCGTTCTTAAAGCCTACAATATCGAATTTCACTCTTTTGTCCTTGAGGAAGTTCTTAAAATCCTAGCACTCAACGTCGGCATGGCATATGTGGTAGACCAAGCAAACGTTATGTACGCAAACCTGGATCACGGTGGGCTTCTTCCTCTCTTCGTCCTTTAGATCCTTCTCTCGTCCCAGGACTGTTGTGTACTCAACATCTAGCCCAGCGACCCACTCATCCGTTGAACTGTTGAACATGCATAGGAAGCGAGCAAGCCATGCTTTCACCATCTCGGATCCACGTGTGTAGATGATGATGAACTGATCGCCGATGATGGCTCTAACCTGGTACTCAACGGCGACCATGGAGATTTGGGAGGCCATGGATTTGGGAGGAGGGTTAGGAGAAGTTGAACTGTTGTACCCCGCAAAAAAACCGGGAGCGAACTAATGTGAAAGGACGGGATGACTGGGAGCGAACTATTGTAAGGTAGAAGACGGGGACGAGTAGGGCGTGCGAATGGCGTGGGGTTGCTGGCTTGCCCGGTGGATAAACGGCTGCAAGCCCCCAAAGAGTTCTCGAGAACTATGCGGGACCCACTAGATGTCATGTCTACTAGACCCATATCGTAGGCCTGACGGTATAGCTTCTGCCTGTTCGCACGCCATGCCGGCGCATGGATGTAACTTCACTTAATTCCGTCAAACGTTGCGCCTCCCACGACCTTCGCCTCCCTCGCGCGGTCGCGCCCTTTGAGACTTCGATCGGCTATAAATGAGCAATTTTTTTGCCTTTTTTTACACAAGCAATTTTTTTGCCTACTCCGCATGCATGATACTCCCCCTGGTCCTTTTTACTCCCGTCAACCGTTTGCAAAGTGTTTGACCAAATTTATACTTTTTTTGAACACCACCTTATATTAATTAACCAGCCACACCAGTACACTCATTCGATACAATATTCACCACACAGGGCGGTACGTTATTTACAAGAATGCCATCTAATCTATTGTCAAAGCTATACTTAGCGATTTAGTGTGCCACCTTATTGGCCGAACGGCTAATCTTTGACAATTAAAGATTGTTGATCAACTTCGAGATGCTCAACACTTTCATCTTCAGATCACGCATAGCAGACCTATCAATGCTTTGACAGGCATCAATGAAATCCCACGACCAAATTTATGCTAAAAATATCAATATTTACAATACTCCCAAAACACTTAGGCACGGTGCATTAACTTCTACCTCGTTTCTTGTTTCTTGACATATCAACCAATATGAGATGTGGGTGTGCATGCTTTTAATGACTTGAGACTACCAAACACGACATGCAGTGGTTAGTTCATTGCATGCAATGCTATTAATTAGCAAATAAACATTAAGATCTCTCGTTTTCCCCTCCTCCTTGGTCACAGTGCACAATCTAAGATGACTTGCTCACCTAGACGGAGGGAGTACTGATTATAATGAGTATAAGAACTACATTTTATAGTGAGTGTAAAAATATTGATTTGACATTGTGAATGTTGACACATTGTGGAATAGTTTTTGAAGTCTGCAAAAGTACTCAACTAGTGATATCGTTCTCCACAAAAAAATGTGTTTACCAATGCATGCATGAACACTAGTTACTCTAACCCTCCTCTCTTCTTTAATTCTTTGCCACATCAGCATGTTTGCTATTCCCGTGTGCATGATACCAGCTAAGATACCACCATTATGGCCAGCCTTAATCATCGCATGCAATAATTTAGTGCACCTTGAAATATGAACATGTGTGGGGCGTGTTTGTTTTTAATGACTTGAGACTATACCTAGCCCGGCATGCAAGATGACTTATTATGCACCGTTCCCCATACCTGCAGGAAGCCTGTTCGTCTCCAAATCTTTTCCTCTCCATGTGCGGAAACAATATGCCTGCCAAACTCTCCTTCTCCCTCCGACGGTCCCACCACTCCACCCCGTGTGAAAAAATCTGCATGCATGACTCTCCTCCCCCCACGCTCATCCAATCCGTTGTGACCAGCAATATTTCCACCCCTTCGCTCCCCCATAATTTACTCTAACAAATATGCCCACGTAGCTGTTACTTAACTGCAGGTGCATTCGGTCACTGACATATGGGCCCAATAGGGGTCTGGCCCACATGTCAGTGACGCAACTGGACCGGCAGTTAAGTCAGTGCAGCTCAGTCCATATCTTACGTAGGTGTGCCATTGCTCGCTATAAATACTGCGCCTCCCACGACATTGCTATCTCCTCCCCCTCACGTTCACGTTCATCGCTATCTCCTCCCCCTCCCTCTCACGTCGGCCACCATGGCATCGCCCCTCCCATGCCCTAGGAGCCCCTCGCTGCACCACGTGGACGGTCACGCGTCGCCGTTCCGTTCCTCGCCGCCACTAGTCGAGGAGGACACGTCGGTGTTCCGCCCCTCGCTGCTACGCGACGCGTCGCTGTTCCGTTCCTCGCCGCCACTAGTCGAGGAGGACGCGTTGATGTTCCGGTCCTCGCCGTGACGCGTCGAGGTGGACGCGTCGGCGTTCCCAATCTCGCCAGCACGCGCGCCGGAGGACGCGTCGGCTCCCTGCTACGAGGAGAACGCCGCGCCGCCCGCCGAGCCCCCAGCCTTGAGGAGCTTTGGAAAGAAATGGATGTCGCCTTGTGGGAGGCTTTGCCTCCAGCAGAGCGCGCCAAAATAGAGGCAGAGAAGAAGGCCGAGGAAGAGAAGCGCACCGCGGAACAAGCTGCCTGGGAGGCCTATGTCGCGTCCGAGAGAGTCAGGCAATTGGCTATTTGGCAGAAGGCTCATGCGAGGGCCATGAGGGTGGCGGAGGACGCCCGTGCCGACGCCCTGAGTGCAGTCGGGCCCAAGCGCCTCATCTACGCTTGGCGGTGCGTGGACCGGGTGCACGCTTCCAGCGAGGAGGAGTACCTATTGGCGCCGGATCACCACACCGGTGAGATCGTGCTCACCCGCCGGCAAGCTGCCAATCAGCACCTCGCGAGTTGCGAGGCTGAGGAAGAGGCGTTGTGTCGGCGTGCTGGGAAACGACCGCGCACCAGGGCACTCGTGGCGCGCCGCAAGCGCTCCTGCGAGCGCCGTGGCTTTTAGGAGGAGTATAATTTTTGTTTCGTAAGGCGATCTCATTAGTTTTGGGACGCAAATGATAAATCCCGAATGTTCAGGAATTTTTAGCATCCTTAATTAAGTATGTAAAAGGGAAAGTTTGGAAACCTTGTGTATTCGTACGCATTTTGCAAGTACGTGCATATAGCACAAACTTTACTATATACTATCGCACTACACGTCTCTCTCGATATATGCTTGCAGACTGTGCTACTCCCTCCGTCCAGGTCAATAAGTCATCTTCGGTTGTGCACCGTGACCAAGAAGGAGGGAAGACTTATACACCTACACGGAGGGAGTACTACTATTACTTATGTCTGTGCAAATGCACGTTTTAACATTACGATGCAGATTTTGTAAAAGTAGAAAAATAGCACTAGTCAAGCTTGTGAAACGATTCAATGCAAAACAAATGCAAAAATGCTCGTTTGATTGTTTACTTTTAGCTTCCTTCTCTGTGGTTATTTCTTTGTCATACTTTGTACGGAGTATCTCACTAGTTGGAAAGGCATGCAAATTCCCAAACCACTTCCTACACCCTGTATCTCACTGGTTGTCGGCGTTGATGTTGTCTCCCATGACGAGGTCTGGGAAGAAGTCGTCGTTCGCAAAGTCGTCGCTGCCAGCAGTCACGCGAGTGCGCTCCCCAAAAACCTGATCACCCCTCTCCTGTACAGGATCACGAGAGGCAGGGTTCCGGAGGCCTGCTGTCCCTTCTCCCGGTGCACACCGAAAGGAGGGACGGAGAAGACTTTCTTGGAGACGCAATGATCTAGAACGGTGGTGAGAAACTATATAGTGCGGGCCGGGTAGGTCGTGGGAGTATAGCTCTGTCCTCGGCTCGGCTCAATCCCGCAACCCGCGGCGCGTCGTGACGAGGCGTGGCGTGGCGAGGCGAGCGAGGAGGAGGAGCGCGTGTGTAGGTCTCCTCTTCTCATGCTCATACAAGTGGTAGAAGAGCTCACCTTATAAAGGCCTACTAGCAAAATGCCAACATCGACCAGGCCGTCCATGAAACGGGAGTGGCTGTAGGGGACGTTGCGCCAGTTGAATATATGAGCAAGTTACTATGAGATTTAATCCGAATAAGCACAAAATAAATCATGACAGCTATAACAAAGATGAAACTAATCATGTGGACTACCATAGTAGTAGGATACAAAGTAGAAACATGAATTCTACCACAATTTCGAACAGGAAGGACATAAACACATACGGTGCAACAGGAGCAGCACCGTTGGCGTTGAGGTTGTCGCCCATGTCGAAACACCATGTAGACACGGTCTTTGAGCATGGTTCGTAGTCGTTCCATGCTCGGGCATTGAAGTTTGTAACTATTTTAGATTAGAATATACTACTCCTCCGGTGCTAGTAGTAGAGCAGAGTCCTACTCTACTAGTCTACTCAAGCAAGTTAGGGCATAACATTGTAGGGAGTACCAGTACTGTGATCACTCAAGCAAGTTGTCTGGCATCGACATGACCCTATGCTGCTGGTATGTGTCTCGTAAGTCAAGCGGCGTGTTGTAGTCATCATCACCTGTCCACTTCCCACAGCACATATTCGCTTCTCCATCTTTGTCCGCACATAATCTCGTCCAATCTTCCATCCCCGCTAAGGTGCCTCCCCCCTCATCCAAAACCCAAGCACTAACAATGGCAGAACCGAGCAGCGTCCGCCAAAAGAGTGGCTGGAATTCGCTCCCCATGGAGGTAATCAAGCTCATTATTTCGCGTGTGGACAATCTCAGTACCATGCCGCTTGCCGCGTGCTCGTCGGGGCTGTACCGTTTACTCAAAGCCCTCAGGCCGGAGCTTTTTAAGCCAGCTCCTTGCTTGATGATGCCGCCTGATATTCAGAAACGGCGTGTCACGCAGCATAACGATTGTAGGGTGGTGAGCATCAACCCCCTTGACTGCGATCCGATCCCCGTCAGCCTCAACTACATTAACGGTATGTACTGGGTCGGCATGAACACGTCTTGGATGGTGCTCGTCGACGGTCGCGGCAACTGGATGCTTGTGGAGGTCTACACCCGGCGATTGATCCCCCTTCCTTCGACTAACACTGCACTGCTTTAGCACCGCGGCCCAGAATACTCGGGATCTTACAGTAGCCAACATGATACCAAGTTTGATTTGCTCAAGGTTGTAATCTGCCAAGTACCCACAAGATCTGCGAATTATAAAGACTTCAGGCTAATTGCGTTCTTCAACCGCGGTCTCGCCTATCTGATAGGTCACTACGGTAAGTGGATAAATCTGCACGTCCATCGCAGGATCATACATCCTCCATGGTTCTCTGATGCCATTGAACACAAGGGCTTCATTTACGCTGTCGACTCCTTCTATGGCTGGATGTATTGCTAGCCTACTCCAGTCATCGCTACAAACGACTGTTACAACAGTATGTTACTTTCCTATGATATCATGATGGCTTGCTTATATTGCTGTCAACATTTGCTGAAAAAATATTCATGCTCATAACATGTTGTTCTTAAGATTGAGTAAACCAAGAGCCCTTTTTTATTTGACTCCAACTTGATATGATGTTGTAGGCCGCCTGGTGTCCCTACCCTTCCTAATCCGAGAACCTTTCAAAGAAAAGCGGCATGGCCGTTGCAGGTGGTTCCTGGCTCGATCAGAGGACGGCGAAAGATTGATGATCGTTCGCACATACCGGACGTGTTGTTTCGCAGAATACAATCACAGTCACTACAAGGTCTTTGAGCAGGATCCCAGCTTCTCTGGGCCTTCAGGAATTTTTGACTGGAGGCTGGTAAGTAGCCTTGGTACATGCTCTCTGTTTGTCGGACTGAATTATCTGATTAACCAAGAGATAACCGACGGCAAGGATCATGATGGCAGCGCGGTTTCGTTCATTAGGCAAAACTGTGTGTACACAACGTACCATGTGTCTCTGCATGCACCATACCCTGATATGTGCCTCCACGCTCTGCAGCCAAAAGTAGGAGAGAGGGTCGCAAGTATCAGACTTCGACCTGCTGGCTGGAGTTTCCCCCGTTAGGTACCCATCTGGTTCAAGCCGTCAACCAATCTCCACAACTTAATAAATAGTAACATCTAATTGAGCCAGTTAGTTAGATGCGTACACTTGGTGTAGTAGGATCTTTATTTAGTTTGATTCATACACTTGTTCTTTTTTGGTAGCCCTTTTGTAATGATGGCTGATGTTTGGTTTGGAAGAGAGAGATGCGTCTTCACTCTTCTGGCCTGCTTACTGCTTCTGTTGCACCCCCAGCCCTGGTTGCTGCTGCTGCTGCTGTTTTCAATGTACATTTAGTAGTATATTTCGTCTGTTGGTTGAATAAATGTGTTGTTAGAACGACAAACACAATGTTTTGGAAGTAGTTGCACGGTTCGATCCTTTAGTGCCCCGTACCATACGTAGCGCATACTATTTATCGTACGGAACACATTTTTTTTGAAACTTGGAACACATTTTCCACTTGTTGATAACATGCAGCCCACTGATGAAGGCCCAATAGAGAAGCCCATAATTAACTGGAAGGGAGGCTCTCACATGAATCCGGCCCAGGTACATGCTCATGGTCCCCTAAACATAAATAAGTAAATAAATAAATAAATAAGAAAAGCTAAATGCTCATGCACTAGTTCTTTGGGAAAATAGGTAGCCCAGTATTTCTTTTTGAAGAATACCCAAGCTAGGCCTATTTGTTTTCTCCGAATTACTGGGCTGCAAATCTTTCAAGACGAGGAGGGATGCATTCCGGCCTGGCTTAAGAGTATGGTCAATGTCTGTTAAAAGTAATATCAAAATGGGTTGAAAATTCCAAAAAAATTATAGCAAATGGGATATAAGTTTCTTTTTTTGTTTTTGTTCTTCGCTGATATCTTATACGTATTTCATTGGATTTAACATGACATAGTACTAATTTATTTTTAAATTAGTTTTAGTATGGCTATTAATTTTGGATTAAGAATATTTTGTTCCCCAGCAAAAATTTGCGAAATTTCAAAATTTCCCACATATTTAGTTAATTTTTTGACCCTGGTACTGACCAGAAAATGGCCAGCAATTCTAAAAATGGAAAACTGGCTGCAATAAATTCCATATGAATTAGAAAATGAGTAAAATTATAAAAAAATAATAGCAAATGGGCTGTACACGCCACAGATTTCGAGGCTGACTTGTTTACGCAAGGCTTTGTCAGTGAACACACGATTCTAGCAGCAGTTAGTGTTGGATGTCCATCCAACGGCCGACGTGCTTCTTCAATCTCTGAGCTTCCTGCTCCAGCCACCTAAACTAGCGCCGGCGGGACTGCCTGCTCCCTCCTCTTGTGGCCCGCTGTGATGCCGCGCAGGCTTCCCTGGCCCACCCTACTCCCTCTGCTGACCTGGCCGCACGCAATCAACTGCCTCCTTATTACGCGAAAAAAATGATTCCTCCCACTGACATCTAGGGCGCACCGGTTGGGAGGCTGACCTGTGGGCCTACTAAGTTGACGCATACGCAGGGCTTGTCTACTTTGTCAACAAACGATTCTAGCAGCAGTAACCGTTGGATTTGAATCGAACGATCCTGCTGCTTCTTCAATCGCTGCTCTTCTTGCACCAGCCGCCCAAACCAGCATCGGGGAGACCGCCTGCTCCTGCCTCCAGTGGCCGGCTGTGCTGCCGATGAGGCCTCATCACCCCCTACTACTACCACCGCTAGCCAGGCCCTGCGGCGATGGCAGCCTCACACCGCAGCCGAACCAGTGAACCCTCGTACTCCTCTCCGTGTGGGCATCCACTGCCGCGTCTTCCCTGGCTCCGTGTCGTCCCCTTCCTAGGCCTCACCGTCGTCCACCGCCTCGGTGCTCTCGGCGCGGCGTGGTCAACGTGGTTAATGACATTCCATCAGAAGAGTACTGTACGTGGAGAGTCTGACAGCTGGGTCCACGACCACAGCCTATTTTTTTGTGATTTCCCAAGTCAGTCGCTTTGTCAGGCCTGTTGGGCTGCAAATCTTTCAAGACGAGGAGAGCTTTCATTCAGCTGGCCGAGAAAATGGCCCTTCAGTAATGAGAAATGGGTTGTACATTTTTAAAACACATCAAACCGGCAATTAGTTTCAAATATCTCTTTTTTCATTTTGAGATTTGAAATTACATTAATTTTTATGCGTGGAGGATTTGTTGGATTTTATATTGATATACATTTATTTTTAAAATCAGTTTGAATGTGAGTCGAAATTTCGGGATTAAAAACAGTTCGGACCGCACCGAAATATGCAAAATTTGATATAGTTTTTTAACCGTGGCCACAAAATGCGCTGTAATGCTAACAAAAAGAATATATGGGCTCCAAAAAACCTTAATAATTAGCAAATGGGCTATAAATTATTAGAAATAATGGCAGATGGGCTGTATGCTGTTTTCCACAGATTTGAGGCTTTCCTAAAAAAGGTTGACGCACAAGCAGTGGCTGTTGGACGGCCATCCAACGACCGTCGTGCTTCTTCATTCTCTGCTCTTTCTGCTCCAGCCGCTCAAACAGGCGCCGGCGGGACTGCCTGCTCCCTCCTCCCCATGGCCGGCTCTGCGGCCGCGCAGGCCTCACCGCCCCATCGTACTCCCATCGCTAGCCTAGCCATCCCTGCGCAGGCCACCTGCTGTTATTCTCCGGCGACGGCAGACAAACCAGTAAACCCTCGTACATTCGTACTCCCCTCCGCGTGGGAAACAACTGCCGGGTCTTCTCTGCCTCCGTGTCGTTCCCTTCCTAGGCCTCACCGTCGTCCACCGCCATGGTGCTCTCGACGCGGCCTGGTCAACGTGGTCAATGACCGACATGCATCTGAAGTGGACTTTACGTGGAGAGGCTGACAGCTGGGTCCACGGCCGCACGCAAGGAAATGCCTCCTCATTACACGCAAAATAATGATTCCTCCACCTGACATCAGGGACCCACCGAAAGGGCCTCTGTATTTCGCGAAAAAACATTACCGCCGCTGACAGCTCGGACCCACCAGCTATATCTTCGCACGCAAGGAAGTGCCTCCTTATTACGCACAAAAAAAAGAATACTCCCCCTGTTAGCTGGGACCCAGTATAGTGGCAGGCTGACTTGTGGGCCTACTAAGTTGACGGGGACGGAGGGCTTTGTCAACTTTGTCAATATGCACGATTCTAGATCCAGTGACCGTACGATGTCCATCCAACGGCCGTAGTGCTCCTTCAACCTCTGGTCTTCTTGCTCCAGCTGCCCAAACCAACGCCGGTCGTGCCTCGTGCTCCTACCTCCCGTGGCCGGCTGCGATGCGGTGGAGGCCTCACCGCCCCCTACTACTCCCACCGCTAGCCAGGCCATCCCTCTACTCACCCACACCCCCTGTTATTCTGCGGCGATGACAGCCTCACACCGCACCGAACCAGTGAACCCTCGTACTCCTCTACGCGTGGGCATCCACTGCCGTGTCTTCCCCGGCTCCGCATCGTCCCCTTCCTAGGACTTGCCATCATCCACCGCCCTGGTGCTCTCGGCGCGGCGTGGTCAACGTGGTCAAGGAACGGCTTCCATCGGACGTGGACTGTACGTGGAGAGGCTGACAGGTGGGTCTAAGGCCGAAGCAAGGAAGTGCCTCCTTGTTACGTGCAAAATAATTATTCCTCCACCTGATAGTGGGACCCACCAGACGGGCCACCTTATTTCGCCCCCCTGACTGCTGGGACCCACCAGCTAAATCTTCGCACGCAAGGAAGTGCCTGATAGTCGGGACCCACCTGGTCGAACCGTACGTAGCGTTGTCATTCTGGTCGCGAACATGTACGTACATATATACTGGTCGATGTAGAGGCGCACACGTGTCGTAGTAGAGGCGGCCAGGGTGCAAGAAAGAAAATACGGCCACGTATGTGTACATACGGGCGGGGTCTCGAACGCCTACTCGCGCATACGTACGGCCAGGGCTCGTGTACATGGCCGGGTCGGAACAGAGAAACAACATCGTCGTCGTGTTCATGGGGAGGCAATGGAATGCGTTGTGTTCATGGGGAGGCAACAGAATGCGTCATGTTCATTGGGAGGGCTTGGACGGAACATGCGATGGAAACGAGGCCTGGTGTACCCCAAAACAGAGGAAACGACCTTGTGTTCGACCGGCCACGTTCGAAACGGGATCCTGTTAATCGAGAGGGGTGTGGCGTACCGCAAAACGGAGGAAACAGACCTCCTACGGTTGAAACGGGGGTCCTGTTGATCGGGAGGGGTGTGGCGTACCGCAAAACGGAGGAAACGGACTTGTGTTGGAGCGCTACGGTCGAAACGGGGGTCCTGTTCATCGGGAGGGGTGTGGCGTACCGCAAAACGGGACTCCACGGGATACTATTCATCTCCACCGTCGAACCCCTCCAGCCTCCCCGAGCTACTGTTCATCCACTGTCGATCTCCTCCAGCCTCCACCTGCGACTGTTCATCCACGGGCTCCTGTTCATCCAGCCTCCACCGCGCGCTACTCCACCGGCTACTGTTCAACCAGCCCTCTCCACAGGCTCCTGTTCAACCACCCCTCCACAGGCTACTGTTCATCTTGCCCTCCACTATCTACTGTTCATCCAGCCCTCCACGGGGTGGTCCTGTTCATCCAGCCCTCCACGGGGTCCTGTTCATCCAGCCCCAACCGGCTCGATCGATCGGGGTCCTGTTCATCCAGAGGCAACACCACGGGGTCCTATTCA
>NC_041386.1:416093352-416109950 GCF_002162155.2 Triticum dicoccoides | reverse complement strand
CCAGAGGCAGCATCGATCGGCTTCAGTTAGCAGCAGTAGCGAAGGAATCGCTCGATCGGGTTCAGTTAACAGCCATCGATCGATCGCTCGAGTTCAGTAACGCGTAGCCTGCAGTGCAATCGCTCGGGTTCAGTTAGAGCCCAATGCCTCGCTTGGGTTCAGTTAGAGCCAACGCCTCGCACACATGCGCGTACGTGTACAAGAGAAACACGCATCGCTCGGCCCCCGGCCTCCCACCATAACCGGGAACTCCCCGAAATTTTCCTCGCCCTCGCTTCTACCACGGTTTTTTCCGTCATGGACGGCCCAAAGAATGTCATGGAGCTGCGTCTCCGGCCCGCCCAAGACAAAAAGCGCTTTTTCTGTCATGATTTTTTGTCATAGAAGTAGGAGCCCACCACATCTATGATGATACCGGGGTTTGTCACAATTATCGTCATAGAAGTGTCATATGTATGACAGAATTTTTTTTCGTTCGGCCCAAAATGTCACGAATGTGTCTTTTTTTGTAGTGAAGGCTACTGCTCTAGCTCAGAAGCCTAAACCCAAGAGAAGCACTAGAAACATTCCTACTGAGGAGAAAAACAAGGCCCCAGTGCCTGAAGCTGCTGAAGAAGAAGAAGATGACTCAGTTGTGTTGAGGAAGCTGAAACTCAAGATCCCTGACCACAATGATGCACATCCAGTTGTAGAAAACATGAAAATCAGGAAGGATGCAGGACTGAGACTATGGAGACAGTCTGATCCAGATGCTGTCAGGAGGAGAACTGTTGTGGACTACATGTTCCACACTAAGGAACAGGAGGACTTCTATGAGACAATTCTGCTTGATAAGAAGTCCATAGTGTGTGTTACATGAGATGGGTTGACTCGGAGTTCATTAAGGAGAATGAGGATCCCTTCCTAGGTGTGTATGATAGTTTCCAGTCATGTGGAGTTGAAACATTTGTTGCCCAGAAGCTCACCAAATGGAACGATGAGTTGATCATGCAGTTTTACTCCACTGCTCACTTCTATCCAGATGGAAGGATAGTATGGATGTCTGAGGGTACAAGGTACCAATCCACTGTTGAAGAATGGGCTCAATTGATCAATGCCCCAAAAGAAAGTGAGGATGACTTGGATATTTATGCTGAGAAGAAGAAAGACCACAACACAATGGCCAACATGTACAAAGAGATCCCAGATGCTGCTTTGGATACACATAAGTTTGGATCTGTCCACTACTTGTTGTCTGGTCTGCCTACCATAAACTGGATTCTAAGGCACACACTGCTACCCAAGTCAGGTGATCACAAGATGATCAGAGGACATGCTATAAACTTGCTGCACATATTTGATGTCCCATAGAAGTTCAAGGTCATGAGTTTGATTGTTGAGACAATCAAGAGGACTGCTGCTGACCAAAAGAGAAGCTATGGGTATGCCCCACAAATTTAGGAGCTCATCAACTCAAAGATGGGCACAGGCACACATCTTTTGGATAAGGAGCACCTACCCATATATCCTGAATTTGAAGACAACACTGTTGTCATGGATGAAAATGAACCATCTTTAGCTCAAGCACATGAAAAGAGAGAGAAGGCAAGGGCAGAGAAAGCCGCAAAGATGCCAACTGTAGAAGTGGCATCTCAGGTATTCTTGAAGAGCAAGCAAGACCAGCTTGGATATCCGATCCAATCCACCTTGAGGATTGAGAAGGGCTTGGCCGCCCTGACTCAAAACCAGGAGAGTTTGAAGAGGATCGTTGAGCAGAAGTTCTATGATCTGGATGTCAAGGTAATTGAGATCCAAACTACAGTTGAGCAACTATAGGAGGAAGCAGAGGAGAAGAAGGGCAAATCTACCACAGATGCTTTCAAGCGTGTGCTCAGATGTCCAAGGTCTGCTGCAGTGCCCGTGAAAGATACTCGAGCTTCAGTGTCAGCACCAACAGCCACAGCTCTAGTGCCACCTCCAGCACCCACTCCATCAGCTCCAACTACTTCATCGGAAGCCTTCGCCCTTGGAGTTCTCTCTACACCACCTCCCGAAGATCAAGCCTAAGAGTCGTTTAGCACTATGCATTTTTGAACTTTTTGGTAACTTGTTGCCGAAGGGGGAGAAAAATGTATAGATAATAGGCTTCGAGAGAGAGTGTTGTTCTTTTATCTCTCTTTCTATTTTGGTTGAACTTCTTTATTGAGTGCTTGTGTGAGATAGTTTATGCCCTTCTGAGATACTTGTTGATCATGTGTTTGATCATATTCTACCCTTAATGCTTGTTGGATAATATCATCTCTTATATCCTTATTTGATCATTAACTAGCTTGGTGATGAGTGTATGCTTTTAATCTCTATCATTTTGAGCGCTCCACCAAGATGTATGTGACATGGAAGAGTAACCCATGATCCTAATCGATTCTGCATTTGCATTCAAAAACAAATTTTAAATAATGCACAAATTTAGGGGGAGCTCTTACTTATCACATACTTCTCAAAGCGACAATGTTTTTTAATCGTATTTATCATTTGTCGAAGCTTTGATCTATATGTTGTCATCAATTACCAAAAAGGGGGAGATTGAAAGTGCAACTATCCCTGGGTGGTTTTGGTAATTCCTAACAACATATAACTCATTGAGCTAATGCTACTTAAAGATAAACATTTCAGGAAAGCTCAGTGATTGGCATGGCATGGATGAGAAAAGTGGATCCCTCAAAATACTAAGGACAAAGAATTGGCTCAAGCTGAAAGCTCAGGACTCTACATCTTTTCATTTTAAGTGATCCAAGATCACATTGAGTCCATAGGAAAAGCTAATACTATTAAGAGGGGATGAGGTGTTGCCTAATGGCTTTCTTTCTCAAAGTGCTTAGTGATATGCTGCAAAACCCTCAACTACGTTCTCACATCCACATATGTCACAAACTAAAAGTCAAACTCGGCCCTACCGATATTTTCTATCCGACGACACCGAGTTCAGTTGACATAGCCACTGCCAGAAACCCTAGTCTTTTCGGTCTCACCGAGATGGGATTGTAATCTCTCTGTTTCCCTTCGTAACGTTTCGTTCAAACCGAGATGAGCGATCGGTCCCACCGAGATTGCAATGCAAACTCTCTGTTTCCCTTTCGTAACGTTTCGGTCCAACCGAGATGAGCAAATCAGTCCCACCGAGTTTGCCTGACCAACTCTCTGTTAGTCCATTACAAAATCGGTCTCACCGAGTTTGTGTAACTGGTCTCACCGAGATTACGTTATGCCCTAACCCTAAAGAAATCGGTCCCACCGAGTTGACATGTTGGTCCCATCGAGAACCCTAACGGTCACATTTTGAACTAAATCGATCTGACCTAGTTGTATGATTTGGTCCCAGCGAGTTTGGTGATTTGTGTGTAACGGTTAGATTTTGTGTGGAGGCTATTTATACCCCTCCACCCACTCTTCATTTATTGAGAGAGCCATCAGAACATGCCTACACTTGCAACATATATTTTCTGAGAGAGAACCACCTACACTTGTGTTGAGGTCAAGATATTCCACTCCAACCACATAAATCTTGATCTCTAGCCTTCCCCAAGTTGCTTTCCACCCAAATCATCTTTCCACCAATTCCAAATCCTGTGAGAGAGAGTTGAGTGTTGGGGAGACTATCATTTGAAGCACAAGAGCAAGGAGTTCATCATCAACACACCATCTATTACCTTTTGGAGAGTGGTGTCTCCTAGATTGGTTAGGTGTCACTTGGGAGCCTCCATCAAGATTGTGAAGTTGAACCAAGGAGTTTGTAAGGGCAAGGAGATCACCTACTTCGTGAAGATCTACCCAAGTGAGGCAAGTCCTTCGTGGGCGATGGCCATGGTGGGATAGACAAGGTTGCTTCTTCATGGACCCTTCGTGGGTGGAGCCCTCCGTGGACTCGCGCAATAGTTACCCTTCGTGGGTTGAAGTCTCCATCAATGTGGATGTACGATAGCACCACCTATCGGAACCACGCCAAAAATCTCCGTGTCCCCAATTGCGTTTGCATACTCCAAACTCCTCCCTTTACCCTCATATGCAATTGTTTTACTTTCTGCTGCTATACTCTTAGAATTGCATGTGTAGGTTGATTGCTTGACTTGTGCTAAGTTGCTAAAATCTGCCAAGAACTAAAATTGGGAAAAGGCTAGATTTTTATTTGGTTAAGTAGTCTAATCACCACCCCTCTAGACATACTTTCAATCCTACACCATACCGGAGCTAAGCGGTGAGCACGACACAGCGGCGGGCCGAGCTCGGCCACCACAGAGCGTCCAACGTCATCGGTGCTCGGCAAGGACGGCGAACAAGAGCAGCAGCTGCTATCGTGGTTCGTAGAGGCCGCGAGCTCAGTGAGATGTTCAGCTCGCCGGACGCGGAGCGGCGGTTGCTGCGGGATGTCGTGGTGACCTTCATTCTGGCCGAGAAAGAAACAACGTCTTCCACTCTCACCTAGTTCTTCTGGCTCCTGGCATCCAATCTACGGTGTGAGCGGTGCATGCACGAAGAGGTCACTTGCCTGCTGCACCCCACACGGAGGCGTCGATGACGACGGGTAGGAGGAGCTGAAGGGGATGCACTACTTGCACACGAGGTCGCTGGATTCATGGAGAACGCGGATGGAGGACAACGGAAGCACGCAGGCCGAGACGACATTCATGTTGGGGCAGACGTGGGACGCGTCATCCATGCACCAGTTGCTACAGCGAGGCAATGCTGTCGCGTGTTGTTCGTCGTGAACTCTGCTAAGAGCGCCTCACCGCCCACACCATCGCAAGCCAGGCCAAGGTCACTTGCTCAACATGAATTCCTCGGCACGCCATGTTGCACGAGGCAGTTTCCATGACCCCCTGGCCGTGTTGTACGAGTCAGTTTCCATGACCCCATGGTCGTGTTGTACGAGTCAGTTTTCATAAATTCCTCGGCATGGGCACTTGGGCAGCGCCATGCTCCTCACCTTACATAAGGCTGGTCATAATGGGAGTATCATAAGTGGTATCATGCATGTCAACTAGACTTTTTGAATGATGTGACACATAATTAAATGAGGAAAAAGAGGGTGTGGTATCATATCATGATACCGTATCATATTAAATGTTGTACTATTTTGTGTCATGCATGATAATTAATAAGACAACTTAAGATGCCATGCATTATGGATGTATCATACACTAGTATCCTATGCATGATACTAGTATATGATACTTGCCATTACAACCAGCCTAAAGATGCCCAGGCACACCCTGGCCCACCACCCATCTTAACCTCGCCGCCCGACACTCCCACCGGGACAACCATCGTTCCTCTCCTGACGGCAGCGGCAACTGCGACATGGGCTCGCTGCTTTGCACCGGTAGCTGCTTTTGCTCGCTGTGGCTCATCCTGCAGGCCGTGGCCACCGGCACCGTGCGCTCCTTACTAGCCCTCTTAAAGTGGCGCCCTGAACAGGCAAGCTTCACGTCGTGGCGAGTTCAAGGACAGTTACTCGAGGGTCAAACTTGTATGACATGTCAAGTTTTAGTCAAAACCAGTTTCATGTCAGTGGAAACCACAAATGCGGCACTAGGGACTAAACTAATCTGGTTTAATAAGTTAAGGGATTAAGTTTTTTTGGTTTCAAAGTTGAGAGACCTTTCGACAGAGTTTAAGGAGGAAAAATATACTTTTTCCTATAGTTAAATTAAAGATAGATGTAACTGAGCTCACTGTCTGCTTCCCTATGAAGGAGGGACGAGGTCTTGGAGCGTAGTGATGGGCGATGGCAATGAGCGAATATCCGATAGCCGCATTGAATCCCATCTGACCATGCACCAAGTCAGGGACGGCACAATACATGTCGTCAAAAATACTTTAAGGACGGATAGTATCTTTTTTCTTTTTTAAGTACTCCTACCGATAGGTCCATTTTGCATCATGCTTTTATATAAATATTTATTGCATTATGGGCTGTTATTACACATTATGTCACAATACTTATGCCTATTCTCTCTTATTTTACAAGGTTTACATAAAGAGGGAGAATGCCGGCAGCTGGGATTCTGGGCTAGAAAAGGAGCAAATATTAGAGACCTATTATGCACAGCTCCAAAAGTCCTAAAACTTCACGGAAGATGTTTTCCAAATATATAAAAAATACTGAGAGCAAGAACCTCACCAAGGGGGCCACACCCTGCCCACGAGGGTGGGGGCGCGCCCTACCCCCCTAGGCGCGCCCCCTACCTCGTGGGCCCCCTGGTGGCCCTCCGGTGGCCATCTTCTGCTATATGGATTCTTTCGATGGGAAAAAAATCATAAGCCATCTTCTCGGACGAAACTCCGCCGCCACGAGGCGGAACCTTGGCGGAACCAATCTAGGACTTTGGCGGAGCTGTTCTGCCGAGGAAACTTCCCTCTCGGAGGGGGAAATCATCGCCATCGTCATCACCAACGCTCCTCTCATCGGGAGAGGGCAATCTCCATCAACATCTTCATCAGCACCATCTCATCTCAAAACCCTAGTTCATCTCTTGTATCCAATTGTTGTCTCCAAGTCTGGGATTGGTGCTAGTAGGTTGCTAGTAGTGTTAATTACTGCTTGTACTTGATGCTAGTTGGTTTAATTGGTGGAAGATCATATGTTCAGATCCTATATGCATATCAATACCCCTCTGATTATGAACATGTTTATGCTTTGTGAGTAGTTACTTTTGTTCCTGAGGACATGGGAGAAGTCTTGCTATTAGTAGTCATGTGAATTTGGTATTCGTTCGATATTTTTGTGAGATGTATGTTGTCTCTCCTCTAGTGGTGTTATGTGAACGTCGACTACATGACACTTCACCATTATTTGGGCCTAGAGGAAGGCATTGGGAAGTAATAAGTAGATGATGGGTTGCTAGAGTGACAGAAGCTTAAACCCTAGTTTATGCGTTGCTTCGTAAGGGGCTGATTTGGATCCATATGTTTCATGCTATGGTTAGGTTTACCTTAATACTTTTGTTGTATTAGCGGATGCTTGCAATAGAGGTTAATCATAAGTGGGATGCTTGTCCAAGTAAGGGCAGCACCCAAGCACCGGTCCACCCACATACCAAATTATCAAAGTACCGAACGTGAATCATATGAACGTGATGAAAACTAGCTTGACGATATTCCCATGTGTCCTTGGGAGCGCTTTACATCCTATAAGAGTTTGTCCAGGCTTGTCCTTGGCTAAAAAAAGGATTGGGCCACCTTGCTGCACCTTATTTACTTTTGTTACTTGTTGCTCGTTACAAATTATCTTATCACAAAACTATCTGTTACCACTTATTTTAGTACTTGCAGAGAATACCTTGCTGGAAACCACTTATCATTTCCTTCTGCTCCTCGTTGGGTTTGACACTCTTACTTATCGAAAGGACTATGATAGATCCCCTATACTTGTGGGTCATTAAGACTCTTTTCTGGCGCCATTGCCGGGGAGTGAAGCGCCTTTGGTAGGTGGAATTTGGTAAGGAAAAATTTATATTATGTGCTAAAATTTACTCTCACTTGTTACCATGGAAAGTAATCCTCTGAGGGGCTTGTTCGGGGTATCTTCACCCCGACCAGTAGAGCAAAGAGTTGCTCCTCAACCTACTGAACCCACTGAAAATGAAAATGAAAATGCTTGCTTTGAAGTTCCTTCGGGTATGATAGAAAAACTGCTAGCTAATCCTCTTCTAGGAGATGGAACAAAACATCCTGATGAACATCTGATATATGTGGATCAAGTTTGTGGATTATTTAAGCTTGCAGGTGTACCCTAGAGATGTTGTTAAGAAGAAGGTCTTCCCCTTATCTTTGAGGGGAGATGCATCGACATGGTATAGGCTATGTGATGATATGAGGTCTTGGAATTACAAACGATTGAAATTGGAATTTCATCAGAAGTTTTATCCTATGCATCTTGTTCATCGTGGTCGCAATTACATATATATAATTTTTGGCCTCGCGAAGGAGAAAGCATCGCTCAAGCTTGGGGGAGGCTTAAATCAATGTTATATTCATGCCCCAATCATGAGCTCTCAAGAGAAATGATTATTCAAAATTTTTATGCTTGGCTTTCTGGTAACAATCACACCATGCTTGATACTTCTTGTGCTGGCTCTTTTATGATGAAGACTATTGAATTCAAATGGGATTTATTGGAAAGTATTAAACGCAACTCTGAAGATTGGGACCTCGACAATGGTAAGGAGTCAGGTATGACACCTAGTTTTGATTGTGTTAAATCTTTTATGGATACCGATATTTTTCATAAATTTAGCACTAAATATGGACTTGACTTTGAGATAGTAGCTTCTTTCTGTGAATCTTTTGCTGCTTATGTTGATCTCCCCAAGGAGAAGTGGTTTAAATATCATCCTCCCATGGAAGTAAAAGTAGTTGCACCTATTAAAGTTGAAGAAAAGACTATTACTTATAATGATCCTATTGTTCCTACTTCTTATGTTGAGAAACCACCTTTCCTTGTTAGGATAAAGGATCATGCTAAAGCTTCAACTGTGGTTCGTAAAAGCAATATTAAAACATATACACCTCCTGAGCAAGTTAAAGTTGAACCTAATATTGCTATTGTTAAAGATCTCTTGTCTGATAATATAGATGGGCATGTTATTTATTTCTGTAATCAAACTGCTAGAATTGCTAAACCCCGTGATAAAGATAAACCTAGACCTGTAGTAGGCATGCCTGTTATTTTTGTTAAAATAGGAGATTATTGTTATCATGGCTTATGTGATATGGGTGCTAGTGCTAGTGCAATACCTTATTCCTTATACAAAGAAGTTATGCATGATATTGCACCCGCTGAGATGGAAGATATTGATGTCACAATTAAACTTTCCAATAGAGATACTATTTCAACAATGGGAATGGTTAGAGATGTTGAAGTCTTGTGTGGGAAAACTAAATATCCTGCTGATTTTCTTGTTCTTGGTTCCCCACAAGATAGCTTTGGTCCCATTATATTTGGTAGACCCTTCTTAAATACTATTAATGCTACCATGGATTGCAAAAGAGATGTTGTTACTATCAGTTTAGATGATATGACTCATGAATTTAATTTTTCTAAATTTAGTAGACAACACCGTGAATAAGAATTACCTAGTAAGGATGAAATTATTGGTCTTGCTTCTATTGCCGTACCTCCTAGTGATCCTTTAGAACAATACTTGCTAGACCATGAAAATCATATGTTTATGAATGAAAGAAGGGAAGTGGATGAAGTATTCTTTAAACATGAACCTATTCTAAAAAATAATTTACCTGTTGAAATCCTAGGGGATCCTCCTCCACCCAAGGGTGATCCCGTGTTTGAGCTTAAACCGCTACCTGATACTCTTAAATATGCTTATCTTGACGAGAAAAAGATATATCATGTTATTATTAGTGCTAACCTTTCAGAACATGAAGAAGAGAGATTATTGAAAACTCTGAAGAAGCACCGTGCTGCTATTGGGTATACTCTTGATGATCTTAAGGGCATTAGTCCCACTCTATGTCAACATAAAATTAATTTGGAAGAAGATGCTAAACCAGTTTGTGATCATCAACGCCGGCTGAATCCTAAAATTAAAGAAGCAGTAAGAAAGGAGATTCTAAAGCTCCTTGAGGTAGGTATAATTTATCCTGTTGCTGATAGTCAATGGGTAAGCCCTGTCCATTGTGTCCCTAAGAAGGGAGGTATTATTGTTGTTCCTAATGATAAAGATGAAATGATCCCTCAAAGAATTATTAAAGGTTATAGGATGGTAATTGGTTTCCGCAAATTAAATAAGGCTACTAAAAAGATCATTATCCCTTACCTTTTATCGATCAAATGCTAGAAAGATTATCTAAACATACACATTTTTGCTTTCTAGATGGTTATTCTGGTTTCTCTCAAATACCTGTGTCAGCCAAAGATCAATCAAAACTACTTTTACATGCCCTTTTGGTACTTTTGCTTATAGACGTATGCCTTTTGGTTTATGTAATGCACCTGCTACCTTTCAAAGATGCATGATGGCTATATTCTCTGACTTTTGTGAAAAGATTTGTGAGGTTTTCATGGACGACTTATCTGTCCATGGATCTTCTTTTGATGATTGCTTGAGCAACCTTGATCGAGTTTTGCAGAGATGTGAAGAAACTAATCTTGTCTTGAATTGGGAAAAGTGCCACTTTATGGTTAATGAAGGTATTGTCTTGGGGCATAAAGTTTCTGAAAGAGGTACTGAAGTTGATAAAGCCAAGGTTGATGCTATTGAAAAGATGCCATGTCCCAAGGACATTAAAGGTATAAGAAGTTTCCTTGGTCATGCCGGTTTTTATAGGAGGTTCATTAAGGACTTCTCAAAAATTTCTCGGCCCCTGACTAATTTATTACAAAAAGATATACCATTTGTTTTTGATGATGACCGTGTAGAAGCATTTGAAATACTTAAGAAAGCATTGATTTCTGCACCTATTGTTCAGCCACCTGATTGGAATTAACCCTTTGAAATTATGTGTGATTCCACTGATTATGCTGTAGGTACTGTTCTAGGACAAAGAGTTGATAAAAAACTAAATGTTATTCAATATGCTAGTAAAACTTTAGACAATGCTCAAAGAAATTAAGCTACTACTGACAAAGAATTCTTAGCAGTTGTATTTGCTTGTGATAAGTTTAGACCTTACATTGTTGATTCTAAAGTAACTATTCACACTAATCATGCTGCTATTAAATACCTTATGGAAAAGAAAGATGCTAAACCCAGACTTATTAGATGGGTTCTCTTACTACAAGAATTTGATTTGCATATTGTTGATAAAAAAGGAGCTGAGAACCCCGTTGCAGACAACTTGGCTAGGTTAGAAAATATGCTTGATGACCCACTACCTACTGATGATAGCTTTCCTGATGAGCAATTAAATGTCATAAATGCTTCTCATACTGCTCCATGGTATGCTAATTATGCTAATTACATTGTTGCTAAGTTTATACCACCTAGTTTCACATACCAGCAAAAGAAAAAGTTCTTCTATGATTTGAGACATTACTTTTGGGATGACCCACATCTTTATAAAGAAGGAGTAGATGGTGTTATTAGACGTTGTGTACCTGAGCATGAATAGGAACAGATCCTATGCAAGTGTCACTCCTAATCTTATGGAGGACACCATGCTGGAGATAGAACTGCACATAAGGTACTACAATCTGGTTTTTATTGGCCTACTCTCTTCAAGGATGCCCGTAAGTTTGTCTTATCTTGTGATGAATGTCAAAGAATTGGTAATATTAGTAGACGTCAAGAAATGCCTATGAATTATTCACTTGTTATTGAACCACTTGTTGTTTGGGGCTTTGACTATATGGGACCTTTTCCTTCCTTTAATGGTTATACACATATTTTAGTTGCTGTTGATTACGTTACTAAGTGGGTAGAAGCTATTCCAACTAGTAGTGCTGATCATAACACCTCTATTAAGATGCTTAAAGAAGTTACTTTTCCAAGGTTTTGAGTCCCTAGATATTTAATGACTCATGGTGGTTCACATTTTATTCATGGTGCTTTCCATAAAATGCTTGCTAAATATGATGTTAATCATAGAATTGCATCTCTTTATCACCCTCAGTCCAGTGGTCAAGTAGAATTGCGTAATAGAGAACTCAATTTTTTTTTGCAAAAGACTGTTAATAGGTCTAGAAAGAATTGGTCCAAGAAACTTGATTATGCATTATTGGCCTATAGAACTACATATAAAAATCCTATGGGTATGTCCCCGTATAAAATGGTCTATGGAAAAGCATGTCACTTACCTCTCAAACTAGAACACAAGGCTTATTGGGCTATTAAAGAACTTAATTATGATTTTAAACTTGCCGATGGGAAGAGGTTATTTGATATTAGCTCACTTGATGAATGGAGATCTCAAGCCTACGAAAATGCCAAGTTGTTTAAAGAAAAAGTTAAAAGATGGCATGACAAAAGTATACAAAAGCGTGAGTTTAATGTAGGTGACTATGTATTGTTATACAACTCTCGTTTAAGATTTTTTTTCCGTAAAACTTGTCTCTAAATGGGAAGGTCCTTACATTATCGAGGAGGTCTACCGTTCCAGTGCCATAAAAATCAACAACTTAGAAGGCACAAATCCGAAGGTGGTGAACAGTGAAAGAATCAAACACTATATCTCAGGTAATCCCATAAATGTTGAAACCAACGTCATTGAAACCGTAACCCCGGAGGAATACATAAGGGATACTTTCCGGAACGTTTCAAACTCCGAAAAGGAATAGGTATGTGGTACGGTAAGTAAACCGACTCCAAAACAGTTTTTAAGGCAATATTTCTCCGATTTGGAATATTTCGATAAATAGAAAAATAAGTAGCAGTCCGGGAAGGACACGAGGCCTCCACGAGGGTGGAGGGTGTGCCCTACCCTACTGGGCGCGCCCCCTACCTCGTGGGCACCTCGTGCGCTCTCCAAACTCCGTTTTCTTACACGACACGTATTTTGGTCAGTAAAAATTCATTATATAATCTGCCGGGGGTTTTGACTCTCGTATCACGCAAATATCTCTTGTCTTTGTTTTGAGTTGTCCTACTGCAGACAGAGCAACATGTCATCCCAGGATTTGGAAGGAGAAAGCTACATGGCTAATTACCTTGCAGATCCTAAGGTTTATGGGGATGTGGAGCATTGTGATTGGACTACGGAAGAAGAAGGGGACTATGAACCCAAGGGAAAGGAGGAGACGAGCTCAGATGAAGATGAAGTCCCACTACCTCAACCTGGGGACATGCATGTGGAGTTCAAAAAGTCAAGTCTCCCGGATAGGGTAAAGAAACCTAAGATCGAGCTTATCCCTTTTCGCCTCTTGCAGGAGAACAAACAGGAACTATGCAAAAAAGATACTGATCTTGGAGCAGGAGATCGAGGACCTAAGGGACCAAAATTCTGTCCTCAAACGCAAATTAAGGAAGAAGCCTACGTCATCAACAAAATCACCATCGTCTCCAGCAACAAAGAAGAATTGAGTATCTGGTATGGGCACTCCACTTGGCAACTGCCAAGCTTGGGGGAGTGCCCCGATATCGTATCACCATCACTTTTATCTTTACCGTTTATCTTAGTTCGATCCTTTTGATAATATCTTGATATAGTAGAATAAAAGTTCTTAGTATGATCTAGTCGTGAGTTTTGCTTTATTATCCTTCTATGTAATCGAGTCCGTGAGCTATATAATAAAGATTAGTGTTGAGTCAAGGGCTTGACTATTTTGCCATGATGCTAAGGGAATAAAAGAAAAGAGAAAGAAATAAAAAGAAACAAAGAGATCATATGAGTCTTATGGAGAGTAATGAGCTCACATAGAAAGCGTATGATAAATAAAAGTTGTTGAGAGTTGAAAAACACAGTTTTGGTCATTGTTGCAATTAATAGGAAGTAATAAAGAAAGAGAAGTCTTCACATATAAATATACTATCTTGGACATCTTTTATGATTGTAAGCACTCATTAAAATATGACATGCTAAAGAGTTGACATTGGACAAGGAAGACAACATAATGGGTTATGTTTTCTTACGTCTGAGATAAATTATATTGTCTTGGATTTTCCAACATGATGAGCTTGCCTTTCCCCCTCATGCTAGCCAAATTCATTGCACCAAGTAGAGATACTACTTGTGCTTCCAAATACCCTTAAACCAGTCTTGCCATAAGAGTCCACCATATCTACCTATGGATTGAGCAAGATCCATCAAGTAAGTTGTCATCGGTGCAAGCAATAAAAATTGCTCTCTAAATATGTATGATTGATTGGTGTGGAGGAAATAAGCTTTATACGAGCGTGTGAAATGGAAGTAATAAAAGCGACAGACTGCATAATAAAGGTCCATATCACAAGTGGCAATATAAAGTGACGTTCTTTCGCATTAAGATTTTGTGCATCCAACCATAAAAGCACATGACAACCTCTGCTTCCCTCTGTGAAGGGCCTATCTTTTACTTTTATCTCCTACATTGCATAAGAGTCATGGTGATCTTCACCCTTCCTTTTTACATTTTATCCTTTGGCAAGCACAATATGTTGGAAAGATCCTGGTATATATGGCTAGTTGGATGTGAGTTTTCATGAACTATTACTGTTGACATTACCCTTGAGGTAAAACATTGGGAGGCAAAATTATAAGCCCCTATCTTTCTCTTTGTCCGATTAGAACTCCATACCCATAAGTATTGCGTGAGTGTCAGCAATTGTGAAAGATTATATGATAGTTGGGTATGTGGACTTGCTGAAAAGCTCTTATACATTGACTCTTTCCTATGTTATGATAAATTGAAATTGCTTCAATGACTGAGATTGTAGTTTGTTAGTTTTCAATGAAGTTTACTGTTCATAATTGATATTGTGATTGAATTATTACTCTAGCATTAGAGATTATATGACAAGAATTATATAAGTTTCTGTTCTAGGAATGATCATGATGCCCTCATGTCCGTATTTTATTTTTATCGACACCTCTATCTCTAAACATGTGGACATATTTTTCGATTTCGGCTTTTCGCTTGAGGACAAGCGAGGTCTAAGCTTGGGGGAGTTGATATGTCCATTTTGCATCATGCTTTTATATCAATATTTATTGCATTATGGGCTATTATTACACATTATGTCACAACGTATGCCTATTCTCTCTTATTTTACAAGGTTTACATAAAGAGGAAGAATGCCGGCAGCTGGGATTCTGAGATGGAAAAGGAGCAAATATTAGAGACCTATTCTGCACAGCTCCAAAAGTCTTGAAACTTCATGGAAGATGTTTTCAAAATATATAAAAAATACTGAGTTCAAGAACCTCACCAAGGAGGCCACACCCTGCCCACGAGGGTGGGGGGCGCGCCCTACCCCCTGGGCACGCCCCCTACCTCGTGGGCCCCCTGGTGGCCCTCCGGTGGCCATCTTATGCTATATGGAGTCTTTCGATGGGAAAAAAATCATAAGCAATCTTCTCGGACAAAACTCCACCGCCACGAGGCGGAACCTTGGCGGAACCAATCTAGGGCTCTGGCGGAGCTGTTCTGCCGGGGAAACTTCCCTCCCAGAGGGGGAAATCATCGCCATCATCATCAACAACGCTCCTCTCATCGAGAGAGGGCAATCTCCATCAACATCTTCATCAGCACCATCTCATCTCAAAACCCTACTTCATCTCTTTTATCGAATTCTTGTCTCCAAGTCCGGGATTGGTGCTAGTAGGTTGCTAGTAGTGTTAATTACTCCTTGTAGTTGATGCGAGTTGGTTTAATTGGTGGAAGATCATATGCTTAGATCCTATATGCATATCAATACACCTCTGATTATGAACATGTTTATGCTTTCTGAGTAGTTACTTTTGTTCCTGAGGACATGGGAGAAGTCTTGCTACTAGTAGTCATGTGAATTTGGTATTCGTTCGATATTTTGATGATATGTATGTTGTCTCTCCTCTAGTGGTGTTATGTGAACGTTGACTACATGGCACTTCACCATTATTTGGGCCTAGAGGAAGGCATTGGGAAGTTATAAATAGATGATGGGTTGCTAGAGCGACAGAAGCTTAAACCCTAGTTTATGCGTTGCTTCGTAAGGGGCTGATTTGGATCCATATGTTTCATGCTATGGTTAGGTTTACCTTAATACTTTTGTTGTATTTGCGGATGCTTGCAATAGAGGTTAATCATAAGTGGGATGCTTCTCCAAGTAAGGGCAGCACCCAAGCATTGGTCCACCCACATACCAAATTATCAAAGTACCGAACGCGAAACATATGAATGTGATGAAAACTAGCTTGACGATATTCCCATGTGTCCTCGGGAGCGCTTTACATCTTATAAGAGTTTGTCCAGGCTTGTCCTTTGCTACAAAAAGGATTGGGCCACCTTGCTGCACCTTATTTACTTTTGTTACTTGTTGCTCGTTACAAATTATCTTATCACAAAACTATCTGTTACCACTTATTTCAGTACTTGCAGAGAATACCTTGCTGGAAACCACTTATCATTTCCTTCTGCTCCTCGTTGGGTTCGACACTCTTACTTATCGAAAGGATTATGATAGATGCCTATACTTGTGGGTCATTAAGACTCTTTTCTGGCACCGTTGCCGGGGAGTGAAGCGCCTTTGGTAGGTGGAATTTGGTAAGGAAAAATTTATATAATGTGCTGAAATTTACTCTCACTTGTTACCATGGAAAGTAATCCTCTGAGGGGCTTGTTCGGGGTATCTTCACCCCGACTAGTAGAGCAAAGAGTTGCTCCTCAACCTACTTAACCCACTGAAAATGAAAATGAAAATGAAAATGCTTGCTTTGAAGTTCCTTCGGGTATGATAGAAAAACTGCTAGCTAATCCTTTTCTAGGAGATGGAACAAAACATCCTGATGAACATCTATTATATGTGGATCAAGTTTGTGGATTATTTAAGCTTGCAGGTGTACCCGGAGATGTTGTTAAGAAGAAGGTCTTCCCCTTATCTTTGAGGGGAGATGCATCGACATGGTATAGGCTATGTGATGATATGAGGTCTTGGAATTACAAACGATTGAAATTGGAATTTCATCAGAAGTTTTATCCTATGCATCTT
>NC_041386.1:415973407-416093237 GCF_002162155.2 Triticum dicoccoides | reverse complement strand
GCCTTGCGAAGGAGAAAGCATCGCTCAAGCATGGGGGAGGCTTAAATCAATGTTATATTTATGCCCCAATCATGAGCTCTCAAGAGAAATGATTATTCAAAATTTTTATGCTCGGCTTTCTGGTAATAATCACACCATGCTTGATACTTCTTGTGCTGGCTCATTTATGATGAAGACTATTGAATTCAAATGGGATTTATTGGAAAGAATTAAACGTAACTCTGAAGATTGGGACCTCGATAATGTTAAGGAGTCAGGTATGACACCTAGTTTTGATTGTGTTAAATCTTTTATGGATACCGATATTTTTCGTAAATTTAGCACTAAATATGGACTTGACTTTGAGATAGTAGCTTCTTTCTGTGAATCTTTTGCTGCTTATGTTGATCTCCCCAAGGAGAAGTGGTTTAAATATCATCCTCCCATAGAAGTAAAAGTAGTTGCACCTATTAAAGTTGAAGAAAAGACTATTACTTATAATGATCCTATTGTTCCTACTTCTTATGTTGAGAAACCACCTTCCCTTGTTAGGATAAAGGATCATGCTAAAGCTTCAACTGTGGTTCATAAAAGCAATATTAAAACATATACACCTCCTGAGCAAGTTAAAGTTGAACCTAATATTGCTATTGTTAAAGATCTCTTGTCTGATAATATAGATGGGCATGTTATTTATTTTTGTAATGAAACTGCTAGAATTGCTAAACCCCGTGATAAAGATAAACCTAGACCTGTAGTAGGCATGCCTGTTATTTTTGTTAAAATAGGAGATCATTGTTATCATGGCTTATGTGATATGGGTGCTAGTGCTAGTGCAATATCTTATTCCTTATACAAAGAAGCTATGCATGATATTGCACCCGCTGAGATGGAAGATATTGATGTCACAATTAAACTTGCCAATAGAGATACTATTTCAACAATGGGAATTGTTAGAGATGTTGAAGTGTTGTGTGGGAAAACTAAATATCCTGCTGATTTTCTTGTTCTAGGTTCCCCACAAGATAGCTTTTGTCCCATTATATTTGGTAGACCCTTCTTAAATACTATTAATGCTACCATGGATTTCAAAAGAGATGTTGTTACTATCGGTTTAGATGATATGACTCATGAATTTAATTTTTCTAAATTTAGTAGACAACACCGTGAAGAAGAATTACCTAGTAAGGATGAAATTATTGGTCTTGCTTCTATTTCCGTACCTCTTAGTGATCCTTTAGAACAATACTTGCTAGACCAGTTTGTGATCATCAACGCCGGCTGAATCCTAAAATGAAAGAAGTGGTAAGAAAGGAGATTCTAAAGCTCCTTGAGGTAGGTATAATTTATCATGTTGCTGATAGTCACTGGGTAAGCCCTGTCCATTGTGTCCCTAAGAAGGGAGGTATTACTGTTCTTCCTAATGATAAAGATGAAATGATTCCTCAAAGAATTATTACAGGTTATAGGATGGTAATTGGTTTCCGCAAATTAAATAAGGCTACTAAAAAGATCATTATCCCTTAACTTTTATCGATCAAATGCTAGAAAGATTATCTAAACATACACATTTTTTGCTTTCTAGATAGTTATTCTAGTTTCTCTCAAATACCTGTGTCAGCCAAAGATCAATCAAAACTACTTTTACATGCCCTTTTGGTACTTTTGCTTATAGACGTATGCCTTTTGGTTTATGTAATGCACCTGCTACCTTTCAAAGATGCATGATGGCTATATTCTCTGACTTTTGTGAAAAGATTTGTGAGGTTTTCATGGACGACTTATCCGTCCATGGATCTTCTTTTGATGATTGCTTGAGCAACCTTGATCGAGTTTTGCAGAGATGTAAAGAAACTTATCTTGTCTTGAATTGGGAAAAGTGCCACTTTATGGTTAATGAAGGTATTGTCTTGGGGCATAAAGCTTCTGAAAGAGGCATTGAAGTCGATAAAGCCAAGGTTGATGCTATTGAAAAGATGCCATGTCCCAAGGACATTAAGGTATAAGAAGTTTCCTTGGTCATGCCGGTTTTTATAGGAGGTTCATTAAGGACTTCTCAAAAATTTCTCAGCCCCTGACTAATTTATTACAAAAAGATATACCATTTGTTTTTGATGATGACCGTGTAGAAGCATTTGAAATACTTAAGAAAGCATTGATTTCTGCACCTATTGTTCAGCCACCTGATTGGAATTTACCCTTTGAAATTATGTGTGATGCTAGTGATTATGTTGTAGGTACTATTCTAGGACAAAGAGTTGATAAGAAACTAAATGTTATTCAATATGCTAGTAAAACTTTAGACAATGCTCAAAGAAATTATGCTACTACTGAAAAAGAATTCTTAGCAGTTGTATTTGCTTGTGATAAGTTTAGACCTTACATTGTTGATTCTAAAGTAACTATTCACACTAATCATGCTGCTATTAAATATCTTATGGAAAAGAAAGATGCTAAACCTAGACTTATTAAATGGGTTCTCTTACTACAAGAATTTGATTTGCATATTGTTGATAGAAAAGGAGCTGAGAACCCCGTTGCAGACAACTTGGCTAGGTTAGAAAATGTGCTTGATGACCCACTACCGATTGATGATAGCTTTCCTGATTTGCAATTAAATGTCATAAATGCTTCTCATATTGCTCCATGGTATGCTGATTATGCTAATTACATTGTTGCTAAGTTTATACCACCTAGTTTCACATACCAGCAAAAGAAAAAGTTCTTCTATGATTTGAGGCATTACTTTTGGGATGACCCACATCTTTATAAAGAAGGAGTAGATGGTGTTATTAGACGTTGTGTACCTGAGCATGAATAGGAACAGATCCTACGCAAGTGTCACTCCTAAGTGTATGGAGGACACCATGCTGGAGATAGAACTGCACATAAGGTACTACAATCTGGTTTTTATTGGCCTACTCTCTTCAGGGATGCCCGTAAGTTTGTCTTATCTTGTGATGAATGTCAAAGAGTTGGTAATATTAGTAGACGTCAAGAAATGCCTATGAATTATTCACTTGTTATTGAACCACTTGTTGTTTGGGGCTTTGACTATATGGGACCTTTTCCTTCCTCTAATGGTTATACACATATTTTAGTTGCTGTTGATTATGTTACTAAGTGGGTAGAAGCTATTCCAACTAGTAGTGCTGATCATGACACCTCTATTAAGATGCTTAAAGAAGTTATTTTTCCAAGGTTTGGAGTCCCTAGATATTTAATGACTCATGGTGGTTCATATTTTATTCATGGTGCTTTCCGTAAAATGCTTGCTAAATATGATGTTAATCATAGAATTGCATCTCCTTATCACCCTCAGTCTAGTGGTCAAGTAGAATTGAGTAATAGAGAACTCAAATTTATTTTGCAAAAGACTGTTAATAGGTCTAGAAAGAATTGGTCCAAGAAACTTGATGATGCATTATGGGCCTATAGAACTGCATATAAAAATCCTATGGGTATGTCCCCGTATAAAATTGTCTATGGAAAAGCATGTCACTTACCTCTCAAACTAGAACACAAGGCTTATTGGGCTATTAAAGAACTTAATTATGATTTTAAACTTGCCGATGGGAAGAGGTTATTTGATATTAGCTCACTTGACGAATGGAGAACTCAAGCCTACGAAAATGCCAAGTTGTTTAAAGAAAAAGTTAAAAGATGGCAAGACAAAAGGATACAAAAGCGTGAGTTTAATGTAGGTGACTATGTATTGTTATACAACTCTCATTTAAGATTTTTTTCCGGAAAACTTCTCTCTAAATGGGAAGGTCCTTATGTTATCAAGGAGGTCTACCGTTCCAGTGCCATAAAAATCAACAACTTCAAAGGCACAAATCCGAAGGTGGTGAACAGTGAAAGAATCAAACACTATATCTCAGGTAATCCCATAAATGTTGAAACCAACGTCATCGAAACCGTAACCCCGGAGGAATACATAAGGGACACTTTCCGGAACATTTCAAACTCTGAAAAGGAATAGGTATGTGGTACGGTAAGTAAACCGACTCCAAAACAGTTTTTAAGGCAATATTTCTCCGTTTTGGAATATTTAGATAAATAGAAAAATAAGTAGCAGTCTGGGAAGGACACAAGGCCTCCACGAGGGTGGAGGGTGCGCCCTACCCTCCACGAGCAAGATCCATCAAGTAAGTTGTCATCGGTGCAAGCAATAAAAATTGCTCTCTAAATATGTATGATTGATTGGTGTGGAGGAAATAAGCTTTATACGAGCGTGTGATATGGAAGTAATAAAAGCAACAGACTGCATAATAAAGGTCCATATCACAAGTGGCAATATAAAGTGACGTTCTCTCGCATTAAGATTTTGTGCATCCAACCATAAAAGCGCATGAAAACCTCTGCTTCCCTCTGTGAAGGGCCTATCTTTTACTTTTATCTCCTACATTGCATAAGAGTCATGGTGATCTTCACCCTTCCTTTTTACATTTTATCCTTTGGCAAGCACAATATGTTGGAAATATCCTGGTATATATGGCTAGTTGGATGTCAGTTTTCATGAACTATTACTGTTGACATTACCCTTGAGGTAAAACATTGGGAGGCAAAATTATAAGCCCCTATATTTCTCTTTGTCCGATTAAAACTCCATACCCATAAGTATTGCGTGAGTGTCAGCAATTGTGAAAGATTATATGATAGTTGGGTATGTGGACTTGCTGAAAAGCTCTTATACATTGACTCTTTCCTATGTTATGATAAATTGAAATTGCTTCAATGACTGAGATTGTAGTTTGTTAGTTTTCAATGAAGTTTACAGTTCATAATTGATATTGTGATTGAATTATTACTATGGAATTAGAGATTATATGACAAGAATTATATAAGTTACTATTCTAGGAATGATCATGATGCCCTCATGTCCGTATTTTATTTTTATCGACACCTCTATCTCTAAACATGTGGACATATTTTTCAATTTCGGCTTTTTGCTTGAGGACAAGCGAGGTCTAAGCTTGGGGGAGTTGATATGTCCATTTTGCATCATGCTTTTATATCAATATTTATTGCATTATGGGCTATTATTACACATTATGTCACAATACTTATGCCTCTTCTCTCTTATTTTACAAGGTTTACATAAAGAGGGAGAATGCCGGCAGCTGGGATTCTGGGCTGGAAAAGGAGCAAATATTAGAGACCTATTTTGCACAGCTCCAAAAGTCTTGAAACTTCACGGAAGATGTTTTCCAAATATATAAAAAATACTGAGAGCAAGAACCTCACCAAGGGGGCCGCACCCTGCCCACGAGGGTGGGGGGCGCGCCCTACCCCCTGGGCGCGCCCCTACCTCGTGGGCCCCCTGGTGGCCCTCCGGTGGCCATCTTATGCTATATGGAGTCTTTCGATGGGAAAAAAATCATAAGCCATCTTCTCGGACAAAACTCCACCACCACGAGGCGGAAGCTTGGCGGAACCAATCTAGGGCTCTGGCGGAGCTGTTCTACCGGGGAAACTTCCCTCCTAGAGGGGGAAATCATCGCCATCATCATCACCAACGCTCCTCTCATCGGGAGAGGGCAATCTCCATCAACATCTTCATCAGCACCATCTCATCTCAAAACCCTAGTTCATCTCTTGTATCGAATTCTTGTCTCCAAGTCCGGGATTGGTGCTAGTAGGTTGCTAGTAGTGTTAATTACTCCTTGTAGTTGATGCTAGTTGGTTTAATTGGTGGAAGATCATATGTTTAGATCCTATATGCATATCAATACACCTCTGATTATGAACATGTTTATGCTTTGTGAGTAGTTACTTTTGTTCCTGAGGACATGGGAGAAGTCTTGCTGTTAGTAGTCATGTGAATTTGGTATTCATTCGATATTTTGATGAGATGTATGTTGTCTCTCCTCTAGTGGTGTTATGTGAACATCGACTACATGGCACTTCACCATTATTTGGGCCTAGAGGAAGGCATTGGGAAGTAATAAGTAGATGATGGGTTGCTAGAGCGACAGAAGCTTAAACCCTAGTTTATGTGTTGCTTCGTAAGGGGCTGATTTGGATCCATATGTTTCATGCTATGGTTAGGTTTATCTTAATACTTTTGTTGTATTTGCGGATGCTTGCAATAGAGGTTAAGCATAAGTGGGATGTTTGTCCAAGTAAGGGCAGCACCCAAGCACCGGTCCACCCACATACCAAATTATCAAAGTACCGAACGCGAATCATATGAACGTGATGAAAACTAGCTTGACGATATTCCCATGTGTCCTCGGGAGCGCTTTACATCTTATAAGAGTTTGTCCAGGCTTGTCCTTTGCTACAAAAAGGATTGGGCCACCTCGCTGCACCTTATTTACTTTTGTTACTTGTTGCTCGTTACAAATTATCTTGTCACAAAACTATCTGTTACCGCTTGTTTCAGTACTTGCAGAGAATACCTTGCTGGAAACCACTTATCATTTCCTTCTGCTCCTCATTGGGTTCGACACTCTTACTTATCGAAAGGACTATGATAGATCCCCTATACTTGTGGGTCATCACCTACGTGTTGACATTAGTTGGCTTACCAAATTACATTTAAAATCTTGGGCGCCGAAGACTTTTTGCTTGGGAAACAATTCCTGTCTGTAGTCTGATAAGAAGCTATGGTCAGACCGGTCGTGTACCATCGATTCTTATTTAATCACAGTGTCAATATATGAAGAGACTAATCCCTTTTTCCCGTTGCCAACCAATCCGTATCTCACACAGCTAATTAGTCACGGGAAACACTTTCTGTCTGTAGTCTGATAAGGAGCCATAGTTAGATACAATGGCGGGCTATTCGGTGATGAAGAACGAATTGATGTGTGATGCGTGGAAGGTCATATTTGTGGATTTTTTAGGCATAAGGTAAGGGGGTTTGATCTTTTGGTAAAACATGCATGCTTCGTTTCATGAGCAAAAGCACGACGCACCCTATGACTTGCACATGATCCATGATCGTAATGTGAAGCCGCTAAGCCATTTATGGTAAATCATCTTCTACTCTATCATGAAGTTTTGCAGTGTAATTGCAAAAATGGAGAGAAGGTGGTGACCGAGCTTGCCAACCAAAGATGTCATAAGTTTTTCTTTTTGTTGCTCCACATGTTAATCAATTCGATTTACCCAGTGTTGCAACTTGATACTCATCACGTTGTATAGTCCAGGCGCACCGCCGTATTGTACTATAAGACTGAGGACAAGCCATTTACGTTCATATATTGTTGGATGAAACTCAAGGGGCACAGTGCATGGGACGACATGTGCAAATTCTGACTCGGGTATCATTGAATTTGGAATCAATGTATTAAAAAAACTTATTAAACATCTAGTTATCTCGGATGTAGTATTTACATTTAAACTATTGTTGTATTAGGGATATTTGCATGTTTTATAAATTAATTGTGCTATTTGATTTCCAATGATTATTTTGAATGTTGTGTGCTTAAGAAAAAAAGGACGAATAGTTAAAGGACAGGATTCGATGGTCGGCTCCCATATCTGTGTCCGCATACGGGTCGGACCAGTTGCAGACAAATACATGTTCTTTTTGCGGGTCGGCGTTGAATATGACCTTACATATTTAGGTATATACTAATAAAAGATACCACTTAACGATTAAAATGAGTCATGTTAACTGGTAAGAACGAATGAGAATTGTACGTGGTGCTGTTTACGATTCAATATACTAGGCCGTAGGCCGCAATTGGCTGGAGTAAAAATATGGTTTGCTCCAAAGACGAGCCCACACATCCTGTTTCGTCCGCGACACCGCGGCCCAGCCCCCAACTGCCGTTGATTCACCCCACCGCGGTGGCACTGCCTTTGGACACAAATCTCGCCATTTTTCCGCATGGACGGTGCCCTCTCCGGTGATGCCACTCTGTTGGTTGCCACTGGCTTGTCCACAAGCCGAAGGTCATTGTCCATGATGAAGCCACCATGGCGGGAGGACCCGTCGACCACACTCTACTCTTCAGGCTCGACGTCAGGAACTAGTAGTTGTGCTTGTTGGAATGGTCTTCGGCTCGTGTGGGGGTCCAGGTGAGATGGGGATGATGAAGGGCAGGCGCCTAGCTAGGTCATCTATGATCACCTCAGGGGCTGGCATGAGGGCCTTGCCTATGGCAACGAGCACCTCACGAATGCTATGTGAGCCACAACCTCCTTCTTCCTGAGCTAACTGTGGAGGCAACCACGAGGCTCCTCCTGCCTGCCCTAGGCCACTGGCGAGCCGTGCCTTGATAACCCACAAGTATAGGGGATCGTTTGTACCCTTTTTCGATAAGTAAGACTATCGAACCCAATGAGGAGCTAAAGGTAGAATTTATATCCCCTTCAAGTTCTATCAACCACCTATACAACTCTACGCACACTTAACATTTGCTTTACCTAGAACAAGAATAAAACTAAGAGTACTTTGCGAGATAATAAAAGTTAATTGGTTTAGTAGAGAGCTTTTGTAGAACGATGGGAAAGACTGTCCCTAGGTAATTGGATATAACACAATAGATACTTATCATATGCAATGAGGGAGAAGCATACGCTAAGATACTTTCCGTACTTGGGTCATATGCACTTATGGTTGGAACTCTAGCAAGCATCCATAACTACTAAAGTTCATTAAGGTAAACCGAACCATAGCATTAGGTAACAAGTCCCGTTTACTCCCATACACAACAACTCCCTTTCGATGTTAGAAGGGATAGAGAAGGATTGGTGGAATCGTTGATTATTGCTTGAGCCTCATGGGCATATATATAGGACTACATGATCTACTTGGAGTACAAGACAAAGCCAGAATACTACCTAGTCTATCCTATGTTTCCAATCTAATCATTATACTCAACATCCCCCGCAGTCAAAATGGTAGCGACGTAGACGGTGAGACTATAGAAGAATCCAAAGGCAAGCCGACGGACACCCCCCACAGTCGCAACAGCCGATGCATCACGGAAGTCATGGCTAGAGTGAAACCCGGCGAGGTTGCTCAAGCAAGGCAGTAGCCCTTTGTGCCATTTGTCGAGGTAGCCGAGAGCGTGGGTGGTGTTGCCGTGGTGGAGGTAGCCGTGCGAAGAACGCAACGGTCAAGGTCGAGTCAGGGTAACCGGTGTAGAGGAAGCTGTCGTGGGGCCACGGGCGCAAAAAGGCGTCAAGTTAGTCATAGGCGTGGTGGTGTCGAATTAGTGGTGCGTCGGGAAGAAGACATTTTTGACGACGCGTCGCGCTGGGTTTGCCAAGCGGGGATACATCATGGACGAAGGCACGCATCGGTGTTGTTAGCACTGCGCATCTGTAGACGGACAAAGACAAAGTTGACGACGCGCCACATGAGGCTTGCCAGGCTCGGGGACATGTCTGAAGGAAATATGCCCTAGAGGCAATAACAAAGATGTTATTTATATTTCCTTATATCATAAATGTTTATTATTCATGCTAGAATTGTATTAACCGGAAACTTGATACATGTGTGAATACATAGACAAAACAAAGTGTCCCTAGTATGCCTCTACTTGACTAGCTCGTTAATCAAAGATGGTTAAGTTTCCTAACCATAGACATGTGTTGTGATTTGATGAACGGGATCACATCATCAGAGAATGATGTGATGGACAAGACCCATCCATTAGCTTAGCATTATGATCGTTTAGTTTTATTGCTATTGCTTTCTTCATGACTTATACATGTTCCTCTGACTATGAGATTATGCAACTCCCGAATACCGAGGAACACTTTGTGTGCTATCAAATGTCACAACGTAACTGGGTGATTATAAAGATGCTCTACAAGTGTCTCCGATGGTGTTTGTTGAGTTGTCATAGATCGAGATTAGGATTTATCATTCTGTGTATCAGAGAGGTATCTCTGGGCCCTCTCGGTAATGCACATCACTGTGAGCCTTGCAAGCAATGTGACTAATGAGTTAGTTACGTGCTGATGCATTATGGAATGAGTAAATAGACTTGCCGGTGATGAGATTGAACTAGGTATGATGATACCGACAATCGAATCTCGGGCAAGTAACATACCGATGACAAAGGGAACAACATATGTTGTTATGCAGTTTGACCGATAAAGATCTTCGTAGAATATGTAGGAGCCAATATGAGCATCCAGGTTCCGCTATTGGTTATTGACCAGAGATGTGTCTCGGTCATGTTTACATAGTTCTCGAGCCTGTAGGGTCTACACGCTTAACATTCGATGACGATTTGTATTATGAGTTATGTGATTTGATGACCGAAGTTTTTTTGGAGTCCTGGATGAGATCACGGACATGACGAAGAGTCTCCAAATGGTTAAGAGGTAAAGATTCTTATATTGGAAGGTTACATTCGGACACCAGAATGGTTCGGGCCATTTCGGATGAGTTTCGGAGTACCGGGGGTTACTGAAACCCCCCTCGGGAAGTTCATGGGACTTCATGGGCCTTAGTGGAAAGGAGAGGAGGGCCACAAGGGAGGCCACACCCCCCATGGCCAGTCCGAATTGGACTAGGGAATGGGCCGACCCGGCCCTGGCCTTGGACCCAGCCCCGTGGCCCCATGGTCAATATGTGAGCCATGGGTCGGCCCATTACATCAGATATTTGTGGCCTCGCTAACCCGTTGGGTAGATGACTCCGACCCAAAATTCTATAGAATCAACATTGAAAATGATCTATGCCTTTGATACGACCAAACCACATAATTATTATTCTGTTAGCCTGATATTAATCAACTGAGGATTCACTCTACGGCTGCGCCCCTTGTTGTTTGCTGCTGTCCACCGTGATGGTCGTTGTTGACTCCTTAGCACGGGCTGATGGTTGTTGTTGCTGCCTACTATAGCAGCTGCGACGTCGCTGTTATTATTGCTGCCTAACGCCGGCAAGCAGCAGTAGTGTTGTCACGCACACTCACTGTAGGAACTGAGCATCATATTAGAGATGCACTGCTCCTCAAACACAATGTTCGACGTAGTCTACAAGATTGACAAAACTCCTACAGATATACGCACCAGAATCTACACTGAAGCTACTGCATACAACACTGACCGAGAACCAAAAACATAACCAAAACTTCTGCTCGGGGGCAGCGACTAGGGCATAGCTATTTGACTGGGTCGACCCATCTGACCCATCGGGTCGGACGGTGCCGGCTCCACTGACCCATATATCATTTAGGTCCAACCCAGTTGGCCCATTGGCCTTGTCTTTTTGGGTCGGTCAGTGACCCAGCGGGCTGACCCGACCCATTCCCATCTTGACTTCTCCCTTCTTCCTCCTTCCCTCTCTCTCCCTCTCTTGGAAAGGAAGGGGACTCCAACTAGGATTGGGAATCCTAGTTGGACTCCCCTATGGCACGCGCCCCCCTATGGCCGTCCTCCTCTCCTCCCCCTTTATATACGTGGGAGGGGGGCACCCCAAAGGCACACCAAGTCTTCTCTTAGCCGTGTGCGGTGCCCCCCTCCACAGTTACACACCTCTATCGTATCATTGTAGTGCTTAGGCGAAGCCCTACGCTGGTAACTTCATCATCACTGTCAACACGCCATCGTGCTGACGGAACTCTCCCTCATCCTCAACTAGATCAAGAGCTCGAGGAACGTCATCGAGCTGAACGCGTGCTGAACACGGAGGTGCCATACGTTCGATGCTTGGATCGGTTGAATTTGCGAAGACGTTCGACTACATCAACCACGTTACTAAACGCTTCCGCTTTTGGTCTACGAGGGTACGTAGACACACTCTCCCCTCTTGTTGCTATGCATCTCCTAGATAGATCTTGCGTGATCGTAGGTAATTTTTTTGAAATACTGCGTTCCCCAAGAGTGGCTTCCGAGCCAGGTCTATCCGTAGACGTTATATGCACGAGTCGAACACAATGAGTTGTGGCCGATAATAGTCATACTACTTACGAGCAATGTCTGACTTTGATTCGGCGGTATTGTTGGATGAAGCGCCCGGACCGACATTACATGACCGCGTTCATGAGACTGGTTCTACCGACGTGCTTTGCACATAGGTGGCTAGTGGGTGTCTGTTTCTCCAACTTTAGTTTAATCGAGTTTGACTACGGCCGGTCCTTGTTGAAGGTTAAAACAACACACTTGACGAAAAATCGTTGGGGTTTTGAAAAGTAGGTAAGAACGGTTCTTGCTAGAAGCCCGTAGCGTCCATGTAAAACTTGCAACAACAAAGTAGAGGACGTCTAACTTGTTTTTGCAGGGCTTGTTGTGATGTGATATGGTTAAGAAGTGATGAGATATAAATTGTTGTATGAGATGATCATGTTTTGTTAAAGTTATCAGCAACTGACAGAAGCCTTATGGTTGTCTCTTTATTGCATAAGATGCAAGTGCCATATAATTGCTTTACTTTATCGCTATGCGATAGCAATAGTTAGCGAGACGACCATGTAATGACACGTTGATAGAGATTAAGATGATGGAGATAATGGTGTCATGCCGGTGACGATGGAGATCATGACGGTACTTTGGAGATGGAGATCAAAGGCACAAGATGATGATGGCCATATCCTGTCACATATTTTGATTGCATGTGATGTTTATCCTTTATGCATCTTATTTTGCTTAGTACGATGGTAGCATTATAAGATGACCCCTCACTAAATTTGAAGGTATAAGTGTTCTCCCTGAGTATGCACCGTTGCTACAGTTCGTCGTGCCGAGACACCATGTGATGATCAGGTGTGATAAGCTCTACGCTCACATAAAACGGGTGCAAGCCAGTTTTGCACGTGCAGAATACTCGGGTTAAACTTGACGAGCGTAGCATATGAAGATATGGCCGCGGAACACTAGAGATCGAAAGGTCGAACGTGAATCATATAGTAGATATGATCAACATAGAGATGTTTACCATTGAAGACTACTCCATCTCATGTGATGATTGGACATGGTTTAGTTGATATGGATCACGTGATCATTTAGATGACTCGAGGATGTCTATCTAAGTGTGAGTTCTTAAGTAATATGATTAATTGAATTAATTTATCATGAACTTAGTCCTGATAGTTTTTGCATATCTATTTTGTAGATCAATAGCTCGCGTATAGCTCCCCTATTTTATTTTTGATATGTTCCTAGAGAAAACTAAGTTGAAAAATGATACTAGCAATGATGCGGACTGGGTCCGTTATCTGAGGATTATCCTCATTGCTGCAGAGAAGAATTATGTCCTTGATGCACCGCTAGGTGACGGACCTGTTGCAGGAGCAAATGCAGACGTTATGAACATTTGGCAAGCTCGATATGGTGACTACTTGATAGTTTAATGCACCATGCTTTACATCTTAAAAACCGGGACTTCAAAAATGTTTTGAATACCATGGAGCATATAAGATGTTCCAAGAGTTGAAATTAGTATTTTAGACTCATGCCCGTGTCGAGAGGTATGAGACCTCTGGCAGTACTTTGCCTACAAGATGGAGGAGAATAGCTCAACTAGTGAGCATGTGCTCAGAATGTCTGGGTACTACAATCGCTTGAATCAACTAGGAGTTACTTCCAGATAAGATAGTGATTGACAGAGTTCTCTAGTCACTGTCACCAAGTTACTAGAATTTCGTGATGAACTATAATATGTAAGGGATGACGAAAACGATTCCCAAGCTCTTCGTGGTGCTAAAATTGATGAAGGTAGAAATCAATAAATATCATCAAGTGTTGATGGTTGATAAGACCACTAGTTTCAAGTAAAAGGGCAAGGGAAATAAAGGGAACTTCAAGAAGAATGGCAAGCAAGTTGCCACTCCCATGAAGAAGCCCAAAGCTAGACCCAAGCCTGAAACTGAGTGCTTCTACTGCAAACAAAATGGTCACTAGAAGCGGAACTGCCCCAAATACTTGGCGGATAAGAAGGATGGCACAGTGAACAAAAGTATATATGATATACATGTTATTGATGTGTACTTTACTAGTGTTCATAGTAGCCCCTGGGTATTTGATACTGGTTCAGTTGCTATGATTAGTAACTTGAAACAGGAGTTACAAAAATGAACAGAGACTAGTTGAGGGCGAGGTGACGATGTGTGTTGGAAGTGATTCCAAGGTTGACAAGATCACCATCGCACACTCCCTTTACCTTCGGGATTAGTATTGAACCTAAAATAAATGCTATTTAGCGTTTGCGTTGAGCATAATATGATTGGATCATGTTTATTGCAATACGGTTATTCATTTAAGTCAAAGAATAATTGTTATTCTGTTTACATGAATAAAACCTTCTGTGGTCATACACTCAAGGTGAATGGTTTATTGAATCTCGATTGTAGTGATACACATATTCATAATATTGATGCCAAAAGATGCAAAGTTGATAATGATAGTGCAACATACTAGTGGCACTGCCATTTAGGTCATATTGGTGTAAAGCGCATGAAGAAACTCCATGCGGTTGGACTTTTGGAATCACTTGATTATGAATTATTTGATGCTTGCGAACCATGCCTCATGGGCAAGATGACTAAGACTCCGTTCTCCAGAACAATGGAGCAAGCAACTGACTTATTGGAAATAATACATACCGATGTATGCGGTCTGATGAGTGTCGAGGCTCGCGGCGGGTATCGTTATTTTCTGACCTTCACAGATGATTTGAGCATATATGGGTATATCTACTTGATGAAACATAAAGTCTGAAACATTTGAAAAGTTCAAAGAATTTCAGAGTGAAGTGGAAAATCATCGTAACAGGAAAATAAAGTTTCTATGATCTGATCATGGAGGCGAATATTTGAGTTACGATTTTGGTCTTCATTTAAAACAATGTGGAATAGTTTCGCAACTCACGCCACCTAGAAAACCACAGCATAATGGTGTGTCCGAACGTCGTAGCCGTACTTTATTAGATATGGTGCGATATATGATGTCTCTTACCGATTTACCATTATCGTTTTGGGGTTATGCATTAGAGACAGCTGCATTCACGTTAAATAGGGCACCATCTAAATCCGTTGAGATGACACCGTATGAACTATGGTTTGGCAAGAAACCTAAGCTGTCGTTTCTTAAAGTTTGGGGCTGAGATGCTTATGTGAAAAAGCTTCAACCTGATAAGCTCGAACCCAAATCGGAGAAATGCGTCTTCATAGGATACCCAAAGGAAACTGCTAGGTACACCTTCTATCACAAATCCAAAGGCAAGATATTCGTTGCTAAGAATGGATCCTTTCTAGAGAAGGAGTTTCTCTCGAAAGAAGTGAGTGGGAGGAAATAGAACTTGATGAGGTAATTGTACCTTCTCCCTTATTGGAAAGTAGTTCATCACAGAAATCAGTTCCAGTGATTCTACACCAATCAGTGAGGAAGCTAATGATGATGATCGTGAAACTTTTGATCAAGTTACCATTGAACCTCGTGGGTTAAACAGAGTAAGGTCCGCACCAGAGTGGTACGGTAATCCTATTCTGGAGGTTATGTTACTTGACAATGACGAACCTACGAACTATGAGGAAGCGATGATGAGCCCAGATTCCGCAAAATGGCTTGAGGCCATGAAATTTGAGATGGGATCCATGTATGAGAACAAAGTATGGACTTTGGTTGAATTGCCCGATGATTAGCAAGCCATTGAGAATAAATGGATCTTCAAGAGGAAGACAGACGATGATGGTAGTGTTACTATCTACAAAGCTCGAATTGTCGAAAGTTTTTTCGACAAAGTTCAAGGTGTTGACTACGATGAGATTTTCTCACTCGTAGCGATGCTTAAGTCTGTCCGAATCATGTTAGCAATTGCCGCATTTTATGAAATCTGGCAAATGGATTTCAAAACTGCATTCCTTAATGGATTTCTCGAAGAAGAGTTGTATATGATGCAACCAAAGGTTTTGTCGATCCTAAAGGTGCTAACAAAGTGTGCAAACTCCAGCGATCCATCTATGGAACTGATGCAAGCATCTCGGTGTTGGAATATACGCTTTGATGAGTTGATCAAGTCATATAGCTTTATACAGACTTTTGGAGAAACCTGTATTTACAAGAAAGTGAGTGGGAGCACTACAACCTTTCTAATAAGTATATGTAAACGACATATTGTTGATCGGAAATGATGTAGAATTTTCTGGAAAGCATAAAGGAGTGTTTGAAAGGAATTTTTCAAAGAAAGACCTCATTGAAGCTGCTTACATATTGGGCATAAAGATCTATAGAGATAGATCAAGACGCTTGATAAGTTTTTGCAATGAGTACATACCTTGACAAGATTTTGAAGTAGTTCAAAATGGAACCGTCAAAGAAGGAGTTCTTGCCTGTATTGCAGGGTGTGAAGTTGAGTAAAGACTCAAAACCTGAGCATGATAGAAAATAGAAAGAGAATGAGAAGTCATTCCCTGTGCCTCAGTCATAGGTTCTATAAAGTATGCTATGTTGTGTACCAGACCTATTGTGTACCTCACCATGAGTTTGGCAAGAGGGTATAATAGTGATCTAGGAGTGGATCAATAGACATCGCTCAAAATTATCCTTAGTGGAATAAGGATATGTTTCTCGGTTATGGAGGTGACAAAAAGGTTCGTCATAAAGGGTTATGTCGATGCAAGCTTTGACACTGATCTAGATGACTCTAAGTGTCAATCTAGATACATATCGAAAGTGGGAGCAATTAGCCAGAGTAGCTCTGTGCAGAGCATCGTAGACATAGAAATTTGCAAAATACAGACGGATCTGAATATGGCAGACCCGTTGACTAAACTTCTCTCACAAGCAAAACATGATCACACCTTAGTACTCTTGGGTGTTAATCACATGGCGATGTGAACTAGAGTATTGACTCTAGTAAACCCTTTGGGTATTGGTCACATGGCGATGTGAACTATTAGTGTTAAATCACATGGTGATGTGAACTAGATTATTGACTCTAGTGCAAGTGGGAGACTGAAGGAAATTTGCCCTACAGGCAATAATAAACATGTTATTTATATTTCCTTATATCATGATAAATGTTTATTATTCATACGAGAATTGTATTAACTGGAAACTTGATACATGTGTGAATACATAGACAAAACAAAGTGTCCCTAGTATGCCTCTACTTGACTAGCTCGTTAATCAAAGATGGTTAAGTTTCCTAACCATAGACATGTGTTGTGATTTGATGAATGGGATCACATCATTAGAGAATGATGTGATGGACAAGACCCATCTGTTAGCTTAGCATTATGATTGTTTAGTTTTATTGCTATTGCTTTCTTCATGACTTATACATGTTCCTCAGACTATGAGATTATGCAACTCCCGAATACTGGAGGAACACTTTGTGTGCTATCAAACGTCACAACGTAATTTGGTGATTATAAAGATGCTCTACAGGTGTCTCCGATGGTGTTTGTTGAGTTGGCATAGATCGACATTAGGATTTGTCACTCTATGTATCGGAGAGGTATCTCTACGCCCTCTCGGTAATGCACATCACTATGAGCCTTGCAAGCAATGTGACTAATGAGTTAGTTACAGGATGATGCATTACGGAACAAGTAAAGAGACTTGCCAGTGACGAGACTGAACTAGGTATGATGATACCTACGATCGAATCTCGGGCAAGTAACATACCGATGACAAAGGGAACAATGTATGTTGTTATGCGGTTTGACCGATAAAGATCTTCATAGAATATGTAGGAGCCAATATGAGCATCCAGGTTCCGCTATTGGTTACTGACCGGAGATGTGTCTCGGTCATGTCTACATAGTTCTTGAACCCGTAGGGTCCGCACGCTTAACGTTCGATGACGATTTGTATTATGAGTTATGTGATTTGATGACCGATGTTTATTTGGAGTCCCTAATGAGATCACAGACATGACGAGGAGTCTCGAAATGGTCGAGAGGTAAAGATTCATATATTGGAAGTTACATTCGGACACCGGAATGGTTCGGGTCGTTTCGGATGAGTTTCGGAGTACCGGGGGTTACCGGAACCCCCCTCGGGAAGTCCATGGGCCTTCATGGGCCTTAGTGGAAAGGAGAGGAGGGCCACAAGGGAGGCCGCGTCCCCCCTCATGGCTAGTCTGAATTGGACTAGGGAAGGGCGTGGCGCCCCTTCTTTCCTTCTCCCTTCTTCCTCCTTCCCCCTCTCTCCCTCTCTTGGAAAGGAAGGGGACTCCAACTAGGATTGGGAATCCTAGTTGGACTCACTTATGGCACGCGCCCCCCTATGGCCGGCCTCCTCTCCTCCTCCTTTATATACGTGGGAGGGGGCACCCCAAAGGCACACAAGTTTTCTCTTAGCCGTGTGCGATGCCCCTGTCCACAGTTACACACCTCGGTCATATCATTGTGGTGCTTAGGCGAAGCCCTGCACTGGTAACTTCATCATCACCGTCAACACACCATCGTGCTGACGAAACGCTCCCTCGTCCTCAACTGGATCAAGAGCTCGAGGGACTTTATCGAGCTGAATGTGTGCTGAACACGGTGGTGCCGTACGTTTGGTGCTTGGATCGGTTGAATCGCGAAGACGTTCGACTACATCAACCACGTTACTAAACGCTTCCGCATTCGGTCTATGAGGGTACGTAGACACACTCTCCCCTCTCATTGCTATGCATCTCCTAGATAGTTCTTGCGCGATCGTAGTTAATTTTTTTGAAATACCACATTCCCCAACAATGTCGCGGACGAAGACACACATCGGTGTTGCCAGCACCAGGCATGCATAGAGGAGGGACCTGCACGAGCTGTATGCCATGCCGAGGACTCGGAGGAGCCATCAGAGAAGAACTTGACGACGGTTGCAGTGCCAAGCAACATGGGGCCGATGTCGCCAACGGTGGTCAGAGTAGACAAAGGGGCCGGGGAAGATGACGGCGACACGGGCGACGAGCTCGTGCTAGACGAAAATGAAGGGGATGGACTGGCGGCATGGCTCGTGTGAGCGAGCTGCAGCAGCACCGAAGAAGAGTGGCGGCCACGGCCAGGTGGCAACAACGGCGGCTTGGTTAGGAGCACGGCGGCGATGCTTGAAATAGGCGATGAGAACCCAACAGCATGACGAAGACCGACGTGGACAGTGGTACTCCCACGCCAAGGGAGGCGGCGCGGCACATACCACGTGAAGTCAACGCACGGGGAGGACAAATGGGCCGCGGGCCAAGGTGCTATGCCCCGAAGGGGCGACGCAGCAGCAGCAGGTGGGTCGGGCGACGGTGGGAAGACCTCGGGGTGGCGCCAAGGACCGCAGGTCATGGCGCTACGACTCAAAGGGGCAGCGCAATAGCGAATAGCAGGTCGGTGCAACCACGGTGATGGCCTCAGGGCGGCGGTGAGGACCGTGTGTCGCGTCACTATGGTCCGAAGGGACGACGCAGTGGCGGCGCGCGAGCAGTGCAGCCGGCGGGAGAACCACGGGGTGGCGACGCAGCGCCAGCCCGATGCTCAATTAGTGTAGGGACGCGATGTACTTAGGACATTCTTCACATGGTGGACAATCTAATCATTATACTCAGCACTCGGGTTTAAGCTTTTGTCACTCTCACAGCCCACTATAAGCGAATCATGAACGTATTGCAACCCCCTATAGTCAGAATTCTCACACGTGTGTGCGGCACGGAAGGCACCATAGGACAGCATCATATTAACATACAACTCATATCAATCACACCATACCACAAGTAACCCGTAGGACAAAAGAAATCTACTCAAACATCATAGGATGGCTACACTTCATTGGATAATAATATATAGCGTAAAGCACCATGTACAAGTAGATATTATAGCGGGAATAGAGAGATTACACCGCTGCATAGAGTGGGAGAGAGTTGGCGATTGTCGGTGTGAAAACCGGCAGACCTCGGGTAGGGGGGCCTAAGCTATGAGATCGGATCGATGGGTAATAGGAGACAAGGGTCATGGTGTTTCTACCCAGGCTCGGTCCATCTTTAAGGAGGTAAAAACTCTACGTCATACAATTGCTTATATTATGGGCGTATCAAAGTACAGAATTGATCTATCTTGAGATCGTAAGTTGTGGTCTATACCCTAGGGGTAATGGCGATGATGGGGAATGAATAATCCCCTCAACGGGCTAAACCCTTAGGCTTATATAGGCACAAGAGGTATCTAGTGTTACACATGGCCAGTTGACATCTAGGGGTTACATGCCGAATCTAGTATACCTTCTTGGAGTACATGCCAAGTCCTCGGTGAAGGTTGATATGCTATAACATCCCAAATTTTTAATTTGGAATGTTATACATAGGTCATCATATGCATATCATATTTTATTTGCATTTTGGTTTTGGGATCCTAAAGATCCTAAGCAACTCAAGGACCCACGGAGAGAGTTGGGGATTTTATTATTTTCATATTTGAATTTTTCTCAAATATTGAAAAGAGGATCATTTTGGTTTTAATTATTTTTCTCTCCGAAATATTTCAGTATAAAAATAAATGAGAGCAGATAATATGACTTCTCCAAAATAAAAGAAATATTAGAGGAAAAATATTAAAATCAAATAAATAATTTTATTTGGATTTTATTGCTATTTCATTTGAATTAGAAAAATATGCATTTTTAGGTCAAGAAAATGTTCACCATGTTCTAAATATTTTATTTAGACGGTGAAAAATTGTTTTTGTCATTTTTTTCAGATTTTTTATTTCTTTAGGATTTTTCTTCGGCGGAATCTATTTTTTTTAAAAAAATCTTCGGACCGACTAGGCCGAAGCCCAGCCAGCCCAGCGCCACTCGCCCCCGACCCCGAGCCGGTCTCCCAGCGCTGTCGCCGCCTCGGACTCCCGCCGCCACCTTGCCTCCTCCTCCAAGCCGCCCCTCCCCCTCGTCCTTATAAGCCGCCGCCCCTGCCCCCACTTCGCCACCTCGAGCGACCGCAGATGCGCCCGCAGCCCCGCCGCCCCGAGCCGCCCGCTGCTCCACCGCGCCACGCCGCCGCCCGCGGAGCCCGCCGCCTCACTGTTCGCTGCCCCGCCTCGCCGGATTCTCGCCACCGCCATCGGATCCGCCGCCGCCGGTTTTTATAAAACCCTAGATCGGGTTTTTATTTTTGTTTAGATTGGTTCGGTTTTTCTTCGGTTTCGTTATTTAGCGAGCGTTCGCTTGTTAGTTTGTTATTAATGAACGTTTTTGTTCGTTCGTCTCTGTTAGTGTACGTTCATCCGATAGACTTTTCTTTTTATTTTATTTTCTGCCAGGGACCTATCCATGATTACTTTTATCGCAGATCAGCCCCTGATCTTCAAACCCTCGCCGTTTCTAAACCGTTCGTCCAAATCCAGTGAAACCAACGCCAAAATCTTCATTTTGAAGCCCTCTTTCCGGTTAACCAACATGAACATTGTTTTGAAAATTTAAAATTTGGTTTCAAGTAGATTCGATTTCGAAGTTCTTTTGACCGTAGTTTCAGTTTCGTAACTCCGTTTTGGTTGATTCTTTTTGCAAATCAAACCTTTTCAGTTGAACTTTCAGATTGGATCGTCTTATTTTAAGTTTTCCCTTTGCATCTATGCTCGAGTGCTTATGTATGCTATTGTTTGTTTGCGATAGAGTACCCGGAGTGCGAAGCGTGCTACTACGATTCTCTAGGGTTTGCAGATCGTCAGCAAGGCAAGTAACACATTGATCATACCCCTTTATTACCCAATTTTTATGCATTAGTTACAATCCTCAAACATTGCATGAGTAGGATCCTTTAACATGTGGGTTTGGGAAGTAGATGATGAGGTAGAACCTATTGCCCTTTTATTATCAAACCCTTGGGAGTTACTTCTACGTTATGCTTATATTGCCATGCTATGCTCGTAGACGTGGATTGGATTTGAGTGTATCCATGACAGATGTGAGATTCTTAAGTAATGGTTAACTTAAGGTGGCTACTTAAACACACATCTGGGTGGATTGGTTGCGGGCACCCGGGGATATACCAGTGCTGTCCTTTTTGGTTCGCCACCCAGGCTCAAAGGGATCATAAGATTATTCATGCTAGAACCTTCCATGTGCAGCCACAAGCTATTATGGGCTCTAGCATAGTTGAGTATGTTATGTGACCTCTTTCAGTGGTGGGCTAGCAAATGTAGGGGAAAGTAGGTGTAACTGTCCACCCAGATTAAAGAGTTAATGTTTCTGAAAGACTGTGTCTCGGTCATCCGTTTCTCAAACACCATGTAGTGCAAGAAATCCAATGGAAGAGATCGAGTCTTGTGGGAAAAAGTGCGCAAACCTCTGCAGAGTGTATAAACTAATCATGGTTAGCTGTGTCCCCGGTTATGGACATCTTGAGTATCTGGTTCTTGAATTATCATGTTGATCACATCACCCTAAAATTAATTTGTTGGGTTGTTATTTACTTCTTAATTGGGATTGGGATGGGGATTTACCATTCTCAATGTTTTTCAACTGCCATGATAGTTAAATAAAATATATTCCTTTGTTGTAGGGAAAAATTGGCTTTTCGCAAAACATTATAACCATAGAGCCTCCACCAGCCATATATGCATGTAGTGATAGCATTTATTCTGTTCATTGCTCTACTGTGTTACATCGCCAGCATATTCCATGTGCTGACCCGTTTTCAGGCTGCAACGTATCATGTTGCAGACTTTTAAGATGAAGAGTAAGGTGCGCTATGTCGTTTGTCGTGCACTCAGCTATGCCGTTGGACTTGATGGACTCACTTTATCTTCCAAGCCTTCCGCTGTTATCTTATTTAGATGGCCTTAAGCCATATTTATTGTAATAAGTTCTCTTTTGGAGACATTCATGATGTCTACTACACAACCTTCTTCTTGTAGACGTTGTTGAGCCTCCAAGTGCAGAGGTTTGTAGGACAGTAGCAAATTTCCCTCAAGTGGATGACCTAAGGTTTATCAATCCGTGGGATGTGTAGGATGAAGATGGTCTCTCTCAAACAACCCTGCAACCAAATAACAAAGTGTCTTTTGTGTCCCCAACACACCCAATACAATGGTAAATTATATAGGTGCACTATTTCGGCGAAGAGATGGTGATACAAGTGCAATATGGATGGTAGATATAGGTTTTTGTAATCTGAAAATATTAAAACAGCAAGGTAGCAAGTGGTAAAATTGAGCACAAACGGTATTGCAATGCTAGGAAACAAGGCCTAGGGTTCATACTTTCACTAGTGCAAGTTCTCTCAACAATAATAACATAATTGGATCATATAACTATCCCTCAACATGCAACTAAGAGTCACTCCAAAGTCATTAATTGCAGAGAACAAATGAAGAGATTGTGGTAGGGTACGAAACCACCTCCAAGTTATTCTTTCTGATCGATCTATTCAAGAGTTCATACTAGAATAACACCTTAAGACACAAATCAACAAAACCCTAATGTCACCTAGATACTCCAATGTCACCTCAAGTATCCATGGTTATGATTATACGATATGCATCACACAATCTCAGATTCATTTATTCAACCAACACAAAGAACTTCAAACCGTGCCCCAAAGTGTCTACCGGAGAGTCAAGACAAGAACGTGTGCCAACCCCTAGGCATAATTTCACGAGGTCACGAAACTCGCAAGTTGATCACCAAGACATACATCAAGTGGATCACGTGATATCCCATTATAACCACAGATAAGCACATGCAAGACATACATCAAGTGTTCTCAAATCCCTAAAGACTCAATCCGATAAAATAACTTCAAAGGGAAAACTCAATCCATCAAAAGAGAGTAGAGGGGAGAAACATCATAAGCTCCAACTATAATTATAAAGCTCGCGATACATCAAGATCGTTCCGAACCAAGAACACGAGAGAGAGAGAGAGAGAGAGAGAGAGAGAGATCAAACACATACCTACTGGTACATACCCTCAGCCCCGAGGGTGAACTACTCCCTCCTTGTCATGGAGAGCACCGGGATGATGAAGATAGCCACCGGAGAGGGATTCCCCCCCTCCGGCAGGGTGCCAGAACGGGTCTAGATTGGTTTTCGGTGGCTACGGAGGCTTCTGGCGACGGAACTCCCGATCTAGGTTATGTTCTGGGGTTTTATGTATATATAAGAGGTTTTGGCATCGAGAATAAGTCAGGGGGTCTCCGGACTGTCCACGAGGTAGGGAGGCGCGCCCAGGGGGTGGGCGCCCCCCCCCACCCTCGTGGGAGGTGGGTGTGCCCCCACCCTCATGGGCAGCCTGGGACTCTTTTGGCCCAACTCTTTTACTCCATGTCCTTCTTCTGGTCCAAAAATAAGTTCCGTGAAGTTTCCGGTCAATTGGACTCCGTTTGGTTTTCCTTTTCTGCGAAACTCAAAAACAAGGAAAAACAGAAACTAGCACTAGGCTCTAGGTTAATAGGTTAGTCCCAAAAATCATATAAAATAGCATATAAATGCATATAAAACATCCAAGGTTGATAATATAATAGCATGGAACAATCAAAAATTATAGATACATTGGAGACGTTTCAAGCATCCCAAGCTTAATTCCTGCTCGTCCTTGAGTAGGTAAATGGTAAAAATAGAATTATTGATGTGGAATGCTACTTAACATATTTATCCATATAATTCTCTTTATTGTGGCAAGAATATTCAGATCCATAAGATTCAAGACAAAAGTTTAATATTGACATAAAAGTAATAATACTTCAAGCATACTAACTAAGCAATTATGTTTTCTCAAAATAACATGGCCAAAGAAAGCTTATCCCTACAAAATCATATAGTTTGGCTATGCTTCATTTTTGTCACACAAAAATGCTCTCATCATGCACAATCCTGATGACAAGCCAAGCAATTGTTTCATACTTTAGTAATCTCAAACTTTTTTCAACTTTCACGCAATACATGAGCGTGAGCCATGGACATAGCACTATGGGCAGAATACAATATAATGATGGGGGTTGTGTGGAGAAGACAAAAAAGGAGAAAGTCTCACATTGATGCGGCTAATCAACGGGCTATGGAGATGCCCATCAATTGATGTCAATGCGAGGAGTAGGGATTGCCATGCAACGGATGCACTAGAGCTATAAATGTATGAAAGCTCAACAAAAGAAACTAAGTGGGTGTGCATCCAACTTGCTTGCTCATGAAGACCTAGGGCATTTGAGGAGCCCATTGTTGGAATATACAAGCCAAGTTCTATAATGAAAAATTCCCACTAGTATATGAAAGTGACAAAATAAGAGACTCTCTATCATAAAGATCATGGTGCTACTTTGAAGCACAAGTGTGGAAAAAGAGGATAGTAGCATTATCCTTTTTTTTCATTTTGGGCCTTTTTTGGCCTTTCTCCCCTTTTTTGGGACAATTCTCTATTAATGATGATCATCACACTTCTATTTATTTACAACTCAATGACTACAACTCGATACTAGAACAAAATATGACTCTATATGAGTGTCTCCGGCGGTGTACCGGGATGGGCAATGAAACAAGAGTGACATGTGTGAAACTATGCATGGTGGCCTTGCCACAAATACGATGTCAACTACATGATCATGCTAGGCAACATGACAATGATGAAGTGTGTCATAATAAACCGAACGGTGGAAAGTTGCATGACAATATATCTCGAAATGGCTATGGAAATGCCATAATAGGTAGGTATGGTGGCTCTTTTGAGGAAGATATAAGGAGGTTTATGTGTGACAGAGCATATCGTATCACGGGGTTTGGATGCACCGGCAAAGTTCGCACCAACTCTCGAGGTGAGAAAGGGCAATGCACGGTATCGAAGAGGCTAGCAATGATGGAAGGGTGAGAGTGCGTATAATCCATGGACTCAACATTAGTCATAAAGAACTGACATACTTATTGCAAAAATCTACAAGTCATCAAAACCAAGCACTACACGCATGCTCCTAGGGGGATAGATTGGTAGGAAAAGACCATCACTAGTCCCCGACCGCCACTCATAAGGAAGGCAATCAAAGAACACCTCATGCTTCAAATTTGTCACACAACAGTTACCATACGTGCATGCTACGGGACTTGCAAACTTCAACACAAGTATTTCTCTAATTCACAACTACTCAACTAGCATGACTCTAATATTACCATCTTCATATCTCAAAACAATCATCAAGTATCAAACTTCTCATAGTATTCAATGCACTTTATATGAAAGTTTTTATTATACCCCTCTTGGATGCCCATCATATTAGGACTAAATTCATAACCAAAGAAAAATACCATGTTGTTCTAAAAGACTCTCAAAATAATATAAGTGAAGCATGAGATTTCATCTATTTCTATAAAATAAAACCACCGCCATGCTCTAAGAAGATATAAGTGAGGCACTATAGCAAACGACAAACTACTCCGAAAAATATAAGTGAAGCTCAATGAGTAGTCAAATAATTATGCAACTATGTGAAGACTCTCTAACATTTAAGAATTTCAGATCTTGGTATTTTATTCAAACATCAAGCAAAACAAAAGAAATAAAATGACGCTCCAAGCAAAACACATATCATGTGGTGAATAAAAATATAGCCTCAAGTAAAGTTACCGATAGACGAAGACGAAAGAGGGGATGCCTTCCGGGGCATCCCCAACCTTAGGCTCTTGGTTGTCCTTGAATATTAACTTTGGGTGCCTTGGTCATCCCCAAGCTTAGGCTCTTGCCACTCTTTATTCCATGGTCCATCAAATCTTTACCCAAAACTTGAAAACTTCACAACACAAAACTTTAACAGAAAACTCGTAAGCTCCGTTAGTATAAAAAAATAAATCACCACTTAGGTAATGTTGTGAACTCATTCTAAATTCATATTGGTGTAATATCTAATGTATTCCAACTTCTCTATGGTTCATATCCTCCGATACTACTCATAGATTCATCAAAATAAGCAAACAACACATAGAAAACAGAATCTGTCAAAAACAGAACAGTCTGTAGTAATATGTATCAAACGTATAATTCTGTTAGTCAAACATTTTCTGAAATAAATTGGTGCACGTGAGGAATTTATCTATTAATAATTTGCAAAAATAATCAACTAAATAGCACTCTCCAGTAAAAATTGGTAGCTAATCTCGTGAGCACTAAAGTTTCTATTTTTATAGTAAGATCACAAAGACTTCACCCAAGTCTTCCCAAATGTTCTACTTGGAACAAACACTAATTAAAACATAAAAACACATCTAAACAGAGGCTGGATGAATTATTTATTACTAAACAAGAACGAAAAGAAAGGAACAAAACTAAAATTGGGTTGCCTCCCAACAAGCGCTATCGTTTAAGGGCCCTAGCTAGGCATGATGATTTCAATGATGCTCACATAAAAGATAAGAATTGAAGCATAAAGAGAGCATAATAAAGAATATGACTATCACATTTAAGTCTAACCCACTTCCTATGCATAGGGATTTTTTGGGCAAAAAATTTATGGGAACAACAATCAACTAGCATAGGAAAGCAAAACAAGCATAACTTCGAGATTTTAAGCGCATAGAGAGGAAACTTGATATTATTGCAATTCCTACAAGCATATATTCCTCCCTCATAATAATTTTCAGTAGCATCATCAATGAATTCAATGATATAACTATCACATAAAGCATTCTTTTCATGATCTACACGCATAGAATTTTTATTACTCCCCACATAAGCAAATTTCTTCTCATTCATAATAGTGGGAGCAAACTCAACAAAATAACAATCATATGAGGCATAATCCAATTGAAAATTAAAATCAAGATGACAAGTTTCATGGTTATCATTATTCTTTAGAGCATACATGCCATCACAATAATCATCATAGATAGCAACTTTGTTCTCATAATCAATTGGAACCTCTTCCGAAGTAGTGCATTCATAACTATAATCATCATAAAAAGGAGGCATGCTATCATCATAATAAATTTTCTCATCAAAACTTGGGGGACTAAAAATATCATCTTCATCAAACATAGCATCCCCAAGCTTGTGGCTTTGCATATCATTAGCATCATGGATATTCAAAGAATTCATACTAACAACATTGCGATCATGCTCATCATCCAAAGATTTAGTGCCAAACATTTTAATACATTCTTATTCTAACACTTTAGCACAATTATCAGAATCCTTATTTTCATGAAATATATGAAAAAGATGAAGCATATGAGGTATCCTTAATTCCATTTTTTTGTAATTTTCTTTTATAAACTAAACTAGTGATAAAACAAGAAACAAAAAGATTCGATTGAAAGATCTAAAGATATACCTTCAAGCGCTAACCTCCCCGACAACAGCGCCAGAAAAGAGCTTGATTTGTAGGACAGTAGCAAATTTCCCTCAAGTGGATGACCTAAGGTTTATCAATCTGTGGGAGGCGTAGGATGAAGATGGTCTCTCTCAAACAACCCTGCAACCAAATAACAAAGAGTCTCTTGTGTCCCCAACACACCCAATACAATGGTAAATTGTATAGGTGCACTAGTTCGGCGAAGAGATGGTGATACAAGTGCAATATGGATGGTAGATATAGGTTTTTGTAATCTGAAAATATAAAAACAGCAAGGTAGCAAGTTGTAAAAGTGAGCACAAACGGTATTGCAATGCTAGGAAACAAGGCCTAGGGTTCATACTTTCACTAGTGGAAGTTCTCTCAACAATAATAACATAATTGGATCATATAACTATCCCTCAACATGCAACAAAGAGTCACTCCAAAGTCACTAATAGCGGAGAACAAACGAAGAGATTATGGTAGGGTACGAAACCACCTCAAAGTTATTCTTTCTGATCGATCTATTCAAGAGTTCCTACTAGAATAACACCTTAAGACATAAATCAACCAAAACCCTAATGTCACCTAGATACTCCAATGTCACCTCAAGTATCTGTGGTTATGATTATATGATATGCATCACACAATATCAGATTCATTTATTCAACCAACACAAAGAACTTCAAAGTGTGCCCCAAAGTTTCTACCGGAGAGTCAAGACAAGAATGTGTGCCAACCCCTATGCATAATTTCACGAGGTCACGGAACTCGCAAGTTGATCACCAAAACATACATCAAGTGGATCACGTGATATCCCATTATTACCATAGATAAGCACATGCAAGACATACATCAAGTGTTCTCAAATTCCTAAAGACTCAATCCGATTAAATAACTTCAAAGGGAAAACTCAATCCATCACAAGAGAGTAGAGGGGGAGAACATCATAAGATCCAACTATAATAGCAAAGCTCGCGATACATCAAGATCGTTCCGAATCAAGAACACGAGAGAGAGAGAGAGAGAGAGATCAAACACATAGCTACTGGTACATACCCTCAGCCCCGAGGGTGAACTACTCCCTCCTTGTCATGGAGAGCGCCGGGATGATGAAGATAGCCACCGGAGAGGGATTCCCTCCTCCGGCAGGGTGCCAGAACGGGTCTAGATTCGTTTTCGGTGGCTACGGAGGCTTCTGGCGACGGAACTCCCGATCTAGGTTATGTTCTGGGGGTTTATGTATATATAAGAGGTTTTGGCATCGAGAATAAGTCAGGGGAGTCTCCGGACTGTCCACGAGGTAGGGAGGCGCGCCCAGGGGGTGGGCGCGCCCCCCATCCTCGTGGGGAGTGGGCGTGCCCCCACCCTTGTGGGCAGCCTGGGACTCTTCTGGCCCAACTCTTTTACTCCATGTCCTTCTTCTGGTCCGAAAATAAGTTCCGTGAAGTTTCAGGTCAATTGGACTCCGTTTGGTTTTCCTTTTCTACAAAACTCAAAAACAAGGGAATAAATAGAAAGTGGCACTGGGCTCTAGGTTAATAGGTTAGTCCCAAAAATCATATAAAATAGCATATAAATGCATATAAAACATCCAAGGTTGACAATATAATAGCATGGAACAATCAAAAATTATAGATACATTGGAGACGTATCAATTCGATGTAATAAGTGTGTGATTGCACTCTGTTATAAATCCTTCGAGTACTGTGTGTCAGCATTACCGATCCAGGGATGACACTTATCCATAGAGATTTGACCGTCTGAGGTCGGATCGGTACAAGATGGTATCAGAGCACACGCTGACTGTAGGACACGACCACTAAGATGAGCCATAGGTCACTCTTCTCTACTCACTTCTGACTCCTCTCCATTTTCTACTCTATAGGATGGCGGACACAAGGAACAAGTTTGCACAACCGGATGAAGACACACCTTTTGGATGACACTTGAAAGAAGTCACCAGGTGCCTGAACGTCGGAATACCAAGATTCACCGGGACCTACACCACCACTTTACCAGAAGAGGAGCGTTGGATGATTCGAGTTCAAGTTCTAGGAAGGACATTTACGCCAATCACTGAGCCCATAGAGTTTTCCTTTGATGCACCAACCTGCAGTCTAGGTAAGAGCATGGCATCCCACATCGCCATGGGATGCATCGGCGAAGTTTATCACAAGGATCTTAAGGGAGCCGAGATGAGCAATGGGAGATGATCAACACCAGGAAGGACAGGTCCATTGCAACTTTTATCCAGGAGTTAAACCAGCACATTCATCACTAGGAGAACCAGATGTGCGCAAGCATGATAGATTTGAAGAAGTTGATGACTAGGAACATGGAGCTTGAAGAGTAACTCAAGTCTACATGCGACGGATACAAGGAGGAAATCACAATACTAGTGGCGAGGAATGACGACATGACAAGGAAGCTAGGAGTACTCATGGGAGATCCCGCGCCAGGAGGAGATGACGACCATCCCAAGGACTACATCATCATCAACGACACCGACTCCGACCCCGACAGTAGTGATGATGATTGTGAAGATGAAGCTGGAGCTGATATCATGGAGTCTTCCACCGATCAAAATTTCTAGATGACCACCATATTATCAGTAGTATTTCCCTCATGTATATAGTAGTAGTCCGAGCACTGTAACGATAGTTAGATCGATTGTATGCCCTTGCTTGAATTGATTTGGTGTGATATGAATGTGTTTGTATCATGTGCATATGGGTAGTGCTTTCTCACTAGATCTCATTCTATTCTAATCTCTCCCCTCTAAACCCAATAGATGCCTCTGAGACATGACCCCGAATTTTCTTTCACACCAGAGGTCACCCAGTTGATCCAACAGTAGAATACCCTGATGCAGTTGCTAGTCCAGAACCAAGGCAACAACAACAACCCACCGCCACCACCTCCAGTTGACAACTTAGCACGGTATCTAAGGTTGCAGCCGCCGGTGTTTTCCAGTAGCATCGAGCCGATAGTTGTTGATGATTGGCTACGCAGGGTTGGAAGGGAGTTGACCACCGCAGGTTGCACAGATGCTGAGAAGGTGCGTTTTGCCGCACACCAATTGGATGGACCTGCAGCCTCATGGTGGGAGAATTACACAGCCATTTTTCCTATAGCCAATGTTACTTGGGAGTAGTTTCAGCAAGCATTCCGCACTGCTCATGTCTCAACTGGAGCTATGAGAATGAAGAAGCGTGAGTTTCACAACTTGCGCCAAGGAAATCGTACTGTGGGGCAGTACGTGGATGAGTTTAGCAAGTTAGCCCGCTATGCCCTGGATGATGTGGCCACAGATGCCGCGAAGCAAGAGAAGTTTATGGAAGGGCTGAATGATGAGATGAGTATGCAGTTAATGGTGGCAACATTTAACAACTACCAAGAGTTGGTATACAAGGCTCTTATGATTGAAGGGAAGCAGCAGCAGATTGAGAGCCGCAAAAGGAAGTATGGACATGGGAAGTACAATTCAGGAGCTCAACAGAAGCCGCATTTTACCTCGAACTGGGGAGGTTATACCCATAACCATGGAGGCCATACCCATAATGGAGGAGGTTTGCATAACCATAGTGGCCCCAGGAATGGAAATGGGAATGGAGCAGGCAGCAGTCAGAACCGCTCTAACCCAGCCACACCTGCCAAGAAGGATCAAAGTCACAATACTTGTTTCAAGTGCGGGAAGACTGGACACTATGCCCATGAGTGTCCTGAACTCAAGAATGGAAATGGCAATGGAAACTCTGGGATGAAGCCCAACCCTTTCAATAGGGGATAAGTGAACCACGTGAACATGGAGGAGGTTCAAGAGCAGCATGATGCAGTTGTAGGTAAGTTTTTGGTTAAGTCATTTACTGCAATCGTTCTTTTTGATACTGGTGCATGGCATTCATACATTTCAAGGGGATTTGTGGATAAGAACAAGTTGCCCACCAAAGTTCTTAGGACACCAATGTTAGTAAGCTCGCCAGGAGCCGAGTATATGGCAAGCCAAGGATGTTTTTAGATGCCATTGACCATAGGTAGACATGTTTTCCGCTCAGATTTGATAATTTTGGAGTCACAAGGATTGGATGTGATACTAGGAATGGATTGGCTATTGCGTTATGGAGGAAACATCGATTGCTCCAGTAAGTCAATTTTGCTCACCACCCCGGAGGGAAAAAGGATCAAGTATGTATCCAGGCATGCGCCAAGGAGAACCCAAATAAATTCCCTCTCAGGAGTTGTTCAGGAGGAAGTGCCTGCAGTGATGGATTATCCGGATGTATTTCCAGAAGAGTTACCAGGCATGCCGCTAGATCGAGACATTGAGTTTTTGATAGAACTGTTGCCAGGCACCGAACCAATATTGAAGAGACCATACTGGATGCCCACAAATGATCTGGAGGAGATTAAGAAGCAGATTAAGGAGTTATTGGAGAATGGATACATTCGATGAAGTTCGTCACCATGGGGAGCCCCTGTAGCGACCTCGAACGGTCCAATCTCTGTGCTCAGGTGTTATCCCTGGATCAGTAATGCTGACACTACACAATACTTGAAGGATTTATAACAGAGTAGCAATCACACACTTATTACATCGAGAGTCTCAAAAAAGAACTTATTACAATAAATATGGCTTAAGGCCATCTAATAACGATAATAGCGGAAGGCTTGGAAGATAAGTGAGTCCATCAACTCCAACGGCATCACTGAGTATAGAACCACGACCTAAAACTCCTTAATCATCATCTGAAAAGTCTGCAACATTAACGTTGCAGCCCGAAACGGGTCAGCACATGGAATATGCTGGCAAAGTAACACATAGAGAGTAATGGAATGAAACAGGCTATTCTATATGCATATTTGGCTGGTGGAAAGAGTTTTGCATAAATACAAATTTTCCCTAGTGCAAAGGAATAAATTTTATTTAACTATCATGGTAGTTGTTCATTGAGAATGGTTGACAGCATTCTCAATCCCAATTAAGCATCATCATTAAACAAAACCCAACAAAATTAATTTTAGAGTAACATGTTGAGATTCACATGATAATCCAGGTACTAGATACTCAAGATGTCCATAACCGGGGACACGGCTAATCATGATTAGTTTATACACTCTGCAGAGGTTTGCGCACTTTTCCCCACAAGACTCGATCGCCTCCGTTTGGTTTCTCGCACTACATGGTGTTTGAGAAGACGGATGACCGAGACATAGTCTTTCAGAAGCGCTAGCACCTTACGAACGGGTAGACCGTACCAACCTACATCTGCTAGTCTACCATTGTAAGAGTTCACATGACTTAATCAACTATGCTAGAGCCCATAATAGCTTGTGGCTGCACACGGATGTTTCTAGCATGAATAATCTCATGATCCCTTTGAGCCTGGGTGGCGGTCCATAAAGAAAAATAGGCAATCACTGGAATACCCAGGTGCCTCAATCCACCAGATGTGTATTTAAGTTGCCACCTTAAGTAAACCATTAATTAACAACTCACATCTGTCATGGATACACTCACCCAATCCACGTCTACTAGCATAGCATGGCATAAAGCAAACGTAGAAGTAACTCCCAAAGGTTTGATAATAACAGGTAATAGGTACTACCTCAACTACTTCCCAAACCCACAATTTCATTAGATCCTAATCATGCAATGTATGAGGATTGATCTAATGCAATAAAACTGGGTAGAGGGAAAAACACGATCAAAGTGTTACTTGCCTTGCTGATGATCCGGGAAACCTAGCGATTCGAAGTAGCAAGTGGCGCACTCCGGGTACTCTATCGCAAACAAACAAGCATACAATAAGTACTCAACTAATGCACAGGTAAAAGTCAAATAAGAGATCTAACCAGAAAGTTCAACTTAAGAACTCCGGTTGGCAAAACGAATCAAATTGAACAAAGCAACAAAAGACAAACGACAAAAGAAACAGGCTTCGTTTACTATTCTGGATCTAAGTCAATTTTTACAATGGCAAAAACTTGTTTGAGTTGGTTAAACGGAAAGAGGGTTTCGAGACGAAACTCCAGGCGCTTGAATCGCCTGATTCCGATAAACGAGCGAAAAGTTAGACTAAAACGAAAATCGGATCAGAAATCGCGATCAGAAAAATCGCGGATTTAATCCGAGAAAAAGAAAAATGACGAACGTTCGTCAAAACGAACGAACAGACGAATCCTCGCTAATTAAATAAACCAGAAAAACTGATCTATTTAAAAAAACCGAAACTAAAAACACGAACAAAACCGTCGGAAAACAGAACGGTTTTTCGAGAAAAACCGGCGGCGGCGGATCCGGCGGGCGGCGATGTCGGCGGCAGTGGTGGGGCGGCGCGGTGCGGGCGGCGGCGGCGGCGGCGGCGGGCGGCTAGGGTTAGGGTTTTCGGGTGGGGCGCGGCTGGGCTTGGCCGGGGCCTCAGGGCGCTATAAAAAGGCCCGGCCAGGAGGAGTCCTGGCCGGTTACAGCCCAAGGTCGGTTCGGACTTTTTTTTAAATAATTATGCTCGGAGAAAAACAAAATAAATACTAAACGGACTCCAAAGATCCCAAAATAAATTTTCCCCGGCTTCTAAAATCAAGCCGCACAGGATGAACATTTATTTGGGGCCTAAATGCAATTTTGAAAAACGCGCATTTTTCTCTAATACAAATAAAATAGCAAATAAAACCAAAATAAAATCTTATTTGATTTTTTATTAAATCCCCAATATTTCTTTATTTTTGGGAAAGTCATTTTATTCCCTCTCTCATAATTTTTATAATAGAAATAATTGAAGATAAAATAAATAAAATCAAATGATCCTATTTGCAAAATTTGAGACAACTCAAATATGAAAATAACGAAATCCCCAACTCTCTCTGAGGGTCCTTGAGTTGCGTGGAATTTCTAGGATCAACCAAAATGCAATAAATATGATATGCAATGATGATCTAGTGTATAACATTCCAAATTGAAAATTTGGGATGTTACAAACCTACCCCCCCCTTAATATGAATCTCGCCCTCGAGATTCGGGTTGGCTAGAAAATAGGTGAGGGTGGTCCTTCAGCAAATCTTCCTCTTGCTCCCAGGTGGCTTCATCCTCCGTGTGGTGACTCCACTGAACCTTGCAAAACTTGATAACCTTACTGCGGGTGACTCGACTGGCATACTCTAAAATCTTAACAGGTTTCTCCTCATAGGTCATATCACTGTCCAACTGAATTGCTTCCAGTGGTACCGTATCTATCAGCGGTATATTAGCCATCTCTACGTGGCACTTCTTCAACTGGGAAACGTGGAACATGTTGTGAACTCCCGACAATCCTTCGGGCATTTCCAACTTATAGGCTACCTCTCCCATACGCTCCGAAACTTTGTATGGGCCTACAAAACGGGGCGCTAACTTTCCTTTAACTCCAAAGCGCTTAACTCCTCGAAGTGGTGATACTCGAAGATAAACTCGGTCTCCGACTTCGTAAACGGTCTCCTTGCATTTAGAATCTGCATAACTCTTCTGCCTGGATTGGGCTACCTTGAGCCTATCGCGAATCAATTTCACCTTCTGTTCAGACTCCTTTATCAGATCCGGTCCAAACAACTGGCGGTCTCCAACTTCATCCCAAGACAATGGGGTCCTACACCTTCTTTCGTACAAGGCTTCGAAAGGGGCCATCTTCAAACTGGATTGATAGCTGTTGTTGTAAGAGAACTCTGCATACGGCAAATTCTCGTCCCAGCTAGATTCGTAATCTAGCGCACAAGCTCTTAGCATATCCTCCAAAATCTGATTAACTCTCTCAGTCTGTCCATCTGTCTGCGGGTGGAAAGCTGTGCTAAACTCCAGTTTGGTACCCAAAGTTTCATGCAACTGATTCCAGAACTTTGAGGTAAATTGGGTTCCTCTATCTGATACTATGCTCCTTGGAACTCCATGCAGACAAACGATTCTGGTCATATATATCTTTGCCAACTTTGCACTGGTATAGGTAGTCTTCACTGGAATGAAATGAGCTACCTTTGTCAAACGATCGACTACAACCCATATCGAGTCATAGCCTGAACGTGTTCTGGGCAATCCTGTAATAAAATCCATGCCTAGCTTATCCCACTTCCATTCGGGTATCGGCAATGGCTGTAGCAATCCTGCTGGCTTCTGATGCTCTGCCTTTACTCTCTGACATACATCACAAACTGCTACATATTCAGCAATATCCTTCTTCATTCCGGTCCACCAGAAAATATCCTTCAAATCCAAATACATCTTGGTATTTCCTGGGTGAATCAAATACGGTGAATCATGGGCCTCTTGCAGAATCAACTTCCTGATCTCCGAATCATTAGGCACATAAACACGGTATTCAAACCATAAGGTATCGTGTTCATCTTCACGAAATCCCTTAGCTTTTCCTTTGCTCATTTTCTCCTTAATAGAGGCAATCTCCTTGTTAGTCTTTTGAGCTTCTCTGATCTTATCCATCAACGTAGACTGAATCTCCAATGCTGCTACATAGCCTCTTGGAACTATTTCCAAACATAGCTCGCGAAGATTTTCGGCTAACTCCCTTGGTAAATCTCCCGTCATTAGGGTGTTGACATGGCTCTTACGTCTCAACACGTCAGCTACTACATTAGCCTTTCCGGGGTGATAATGCAATTTCATATCATAATCCTTGATGAGATCCAACCATCTCCTTTGTGTGAGGTTCAACTCCTTTTGTGTGAAAATATACTTCAAACTCTTGTGATCCGTGTGCACCTCGCAATGGTTTCCAATCAGAAAATGTCTCCAAGTCTTCAATGCATGCACTACGGCTGCTAACTCCAAATCATGCATAGCATAATTCAACTCATGGGGCTTAAGCTGTCATGAGGCATATGAAACAACTCTTCCTTCATGCATAAGAACTGCTCCAAGTCCTCGACGTGAAGCGTCACAATACACCTCATAATCCTTGGTCTGATCCAGTAAAATCAACACTGGTGAGGTAACCAAACGTTTCTTCAACTCCTGGAAACTAGCCTCACATTCCTCAGTCCATTTGAACTTGGTATCCTTCTTCAGCAACTCCGTCATAGGCTTCGCAATCTTTGAGAAATTCTCAATAAACCTCCGGTAGTATCCTGCGAGTCCAAGAAAACTCCGGATCTCGCCAACTGTTGTTGGGGCTTCCCAATTGGTCACGGTATCAACTTTAGTGGGATCTACTGCTATACCTTCTCCGGATATAACGTGTCTGAGAAATCCAACTTCTTTCAACCAAAACTCACATTTGCTAAACTTGGCATATAACTGATGTTCTCTGAGCTTTCCAAGAACCAAACACAAATGCTCCTTATGCTCCTCTTCATTCTTCAAGTAAATCAGGATATCATCAATGAACACTACGACGAACTTATCCAAAAACTCCATAAACACTTTGTTCATCATGTTCATAAAATATGCAGGTGCGTTAGTCAGACCAAATGACATAACGGTATACTCGTACAACCCATACCTGGTGGTAAAAGCTGTCTTGGGTATATCTTGTTCTCGAATCTTCAACTGGTGGTATCCTGATCGTAGATCGATCTTGGAAAATACCTTAGCTCCTTGCAATCGATCAAACAGATCATTGATCATCGGTAGTGGGTACTTGTTCTTGATGGTTACTTCATTCAATCCTCGATAATCAACAACCATCCTTAGCGATCCATCCTTCTTCTCCACTAGAAGTACTGGTGATCCCAAAGGCGATGAACTTGGGCGAATGTATCCTTTATCCAGTAACTCCTTACTCTGCTTCTTAATTTCCACCAAATCCTTTGCGGGCATCCTATATGGTCTCTTTGATATTGGCCCCGTGCCTGGAAAAAGCTCAATCAAAAACTCAATATCTCTCTCCGGTGCCATGCCTGGCAATTCTTGTGGAAATACATCAGGGAAATCCTTCACTACTAGTACTTCCTCCTGCACAACTCCTGTTAAACAATTTACTTGAGTCCTCTTTGACACATGTCGGGATACATACTTGATCCTTCTTCCTTCTGGGGTGGTAAGCAAGATCGACTTACTGGCGCAATCGATGTTTCCTCCATACATCGACAACCAATCCATGCCTAATATCACATCCAATCCTTGAGATTCCAACACTATTAGGTCTGAGGGAAATACGTAGTTACCAATCCTTAATGGCAACCGATCACACCATAGGCTAGCCATATATTCTGCTCCAGGCGAGGTTACTAACATGGGTGACCTAAGGGCTTGGGTTGGCAGTTTATACTTATCCACAAATCTCCTTGATATGTATGTATGAGATGCACCAGTATCAAAAAGAACGAGTGCAGTAAATGACTTAACCAAAAACTTACCGATTACTGCATCCGGCTGCTCTTCAACCTCCTCCACGTTAACGTGGTTCACATGTCCCCTATTGAAAGGGTTCGGCTTCTTCCCAGAGCTTCCATTGCCATTTCCATTCTGTGATTCAAGACATTCATTGGCATAATGTCTAGTCTTCTGGCACTTAAAACAAGTGACTTGGCTCAGGTCTCTCTTGGCTGGGGTCGATGGGTTGGTACGGTTCTGGCCGTTACTTCCTCCATTCCCATTACCATTCTTGGTGCCATTGTGATTGTGCGAGCTACCTCCTCCATGGGTATGCTGAAAATGTCCTCCCGATCTAGGGGTAAAACGTGGCTTCTGCTGAGCTCCTGAATTGTGCTTCCCTTGTCCATACTTCCTCTTGCGATTCTCAATCTGCTGTTGCTTCCCTTCAATCATAAGAGCACGATCTACCAACTCCTGGTAGTTGTTGAAGGTTTCTACCATCAACTGCATGCTCAACTCATCATTCAGTCCTTCCAGAAACTTCTCCTGCTTAGCTGCATCCGTAGCAATGCCATCTGGGGCATAACATGCTAGCTTACTAAAGTCCTCCACATACTAGCCAACTGTCCGTCCTCCTTGGCGCAAGTTGTGAAACTCACGCTTCTTCATGGCCATAGATCCTGCTAAAACACGGGCAGTTCGAAAAGCCTGCTGAAACTGGTCCCACGTGACAGTGTCGATAGGAAAAGTGGCTGTGAAATTCTCCCACCATGATGCTGCGGGTCCTTCAAGCTGATGTGTGGCAAACTTCACCTTTTCCGCATCTGTGCATCCTGTTGTGGTCAACTCTCTAGCTGTCTTGCGGAGCCAATCATCTGCTACTATCGGTTCGGTGCTACTGGAAAACACCGGCGGATTCAGCCTAAGAAAACGGGCTAAGTGATCAACAGGTAGTGGTGGTGGTGGGTTGTTGTTGTTGTTCCCCTGATTCTGATTCTGGACTAGCAACTGCATCAATGTGTTCTGTTGCTGGATCAACTGAGTGAGCTCCGGTGGAAAGGTAAATCTGGGGTCACGTCTTGGAGGCATCTGAGGGTTTAGAAAAGATGAGATTTAAGAATAGAGGGGGTCTAAAGAGAAAACACTGCCCATATGCACATGAGGCAAAAGCAAACAATTCACTTCATTCAATCAAACAAGGGCATACAATCGATCTAACTATCTCAAAAGTGCTCAAACTACTATATTTACATGTTGGACTACTACTACTGATGAGGTGGTCTACTAGAAATATTCTTCGGTTGCAGACTCCATGATATCTGCTCCAGCTTCATCAACATAGTCATCATCGCTATCATCTGGATCCGAGTCGGTGTCGTCGATGATGATGTAGTCTTCCGGGCGAATCTCCTTGGGTTCATCGTCTTCTTCTACTGGTGTAGGGCCTCCCATAAATATTCCGATTTTCTTGATCAGATCGTCATTCTTCTCCACTAATACTTCGATTTCCTCTTCATATTCTTCACGTGTAGCCTTGAGTTCTTCCTCCAGTTCCTTGATTCTTGTCCTTGCCTTCTTCAGATCTATCATGTCGGTGCACATCTGGTTCTCCTGACGTCGAATGTGTTGGTTTAACTCCTGGATAAAAGCTGCAACTGATCTATCCTTTCTGGTGCTGATCATCTCCCAGTGCTCATCTCGGCACCCACAAATTCGGTAGATAGTATCCTTGAGATCATTGTGGTAGAGTTCTCCAATGCATCCCATGGCGATGTGAGCTGCCATGCTCTTTCCTAGACTCGAAGTTGCTGCATCAAAAGAAAACTCTATGGGCTCAGTGACTGGCATGAACGTCCTTCCTGGAACTTGAACTTGAATCATCCAGCGCTCTTCTTCAGGTAGAGTGGCGTTGTAGGTTCCGGTGAAGCTTGGTACTCCTATGTTCAGGTATCTAGTGACTTCCTTCAAGTGACGTCCAAAGGGTGTATCTTCATCCGGTTGAGTGAACTTGTTCCTTGCATCCGCCATCCTAAAAGAGTAGAAAAGATGAGAAGTCAGAAAGAGAAGAGAGTGAGTAGTGATCTAGGTCTTTAGCTTAGTGGTCATGTCCTACAGTCAGCATGTGCTCTGATACCATCTTGTAGCGACCAGACCTCAAACGGTCCAATCTCTGTGCTCAGGTGTTATCCCTGGATCAGTAATGCTGACACCACACAGTACTTGAAGGATTTATAACAGAGTAGCAATCACACACTTATTACATCGAGAGTCTCAACAGAGAACTTATTACAATAAATATGGCTTAAGGCCATCTAATAACGATAACATCGGAAGGCTTGGAAGATAAGTGAGTCCATTAACTCCAACGGTATCATTGAGTATAGAACCACGACCTAAAACTCCTTAAACATCGTCTGAAAAGTCTGCAACATTAACATTGCAGCCCAAAACGGGTCAGCACATGGAATATGCTGGCAAAGTAACACATAGAGAGTAATGAAATGAAACAGGCTATTCTATATGCCTATTTGGCTGGTGGAAAGCTCTATGGTTACAATTTTGCGTGAAGCCAATTTTTCCCTACTGCAAAGGAATAAATTTTATTTAACTATCATGGTAGTTGTTAAACATTGAGAATGGTTGACAGCATTCTCAATGCCAATTAAGCATCATCATTAAACAAAACCCAACAAAATTAATTTTAGAGTAACATGTTGAGATTCACATGATAATCCAGGTACTAGATACTCAAGATGTCCATAACCGGGGACACGGCTAATCATGATTAGTTTATACACTCTGCAGAGGTTTGCACACTTTTCCCCACAAGACTCGATCGCCTCCATTTGGTTTCTCGCACTACATGGTGTTTGAGAAGACGGATGACCGAGACATAGTCTTTCAGAAGCGCTAGCACCTTACGAACGGGTAGACCGTACCAACCTACATCCCCTACATCTGCTAGTCTACCACTGTAATAGTTCGCACGACTTAATCAACTATGCTAGAGCCCATAACAGCTTGTGGCTGCACACGGAAGTTTCTAGCATGAATAATCTCATGATCCCTTTGAGCCTGGGTGGCGGTCCATAAAGAAAAACATGCAATCGCTGGAATACCCAGGTGCCTCAATCCACCCAGATGTGTATTTAAGTTGCCACCTTAAGTAAACCATTAATTAACAACTCACATCTATCATGGATACACTCACCCAATCCACGTCTACTAGCCTAGCATGGCATAAAGCAAACGTAGAAGTAACTCCCAAAGGTTTGATAATAAAAGGTAATAGGTACTACCTCAACTACTTCCCAAACCCACAATTTAATTAGATCCTAATCATGCAATGTGTGAGGATTGATCTAATGCAATAAAACTAGGTAGAGGGAAAAACATGATCAAAGTGTTACTTGCCTTGCTGATGATCCGGGAAACCTAGCGATTCGAAGTAGCAAGCGCCGCACTCCGGGTACTCTATCGCAAACAAACAAGCATACAATAAGTACTCAACTAATGCACAGGTAAAACTCAAATAAGAGATCTAACTAGAAAGTTCAACTTAAGAACTCTGGTTGGCAAAAAGAATCAAATCGAACAAAGCAACGAAAGACAAACGTCAAAAGAAACAGGCTCCGTTTACTATTCTGGATCTAAGGCAATTTTTACAGTGGCAAAAACTTGTTTGAGTTGGTTAAACGGAAAGAGGGTTTCGAGACGAAACTCCAGGCGCTTGAATCGTCTAATTCCGATAAACGAGCGAAAAGTTAGACTAAAACGAAAATCGGATCAGAAATCGCGATCAGAAAAATCACGGATTTAATCTGAGAAAAAGAAAAACGACGAACAGACGAACGCTCGCTAATTAAATAAACCGGAAAAACCGATCTATTTAAAAAAACCAAAACTAAAAAACAAACAAAACCGTCGGAAAATCGAACGGTTTTTCGAGAAAAACCGGCGGCGGCGAGACAACCTCCGGCGGCGGCAGATCTGGCGGACGGCGATGTCGGCGGCGGCGGGCGGCGGCGTTGCGGCGGCGCGGGCGGGCGGCGGCGGGGCGGCGCGGCGGTGGCGGCGGCTGCGGCGGGTGGCTAGGGTTTGGGTTTTCGGGTGGGGCGCGGCTGGGCTTGGCCGGGGCCTCGGGGCGCTATAAAAAGGCCCGGATAGGAGGAGTCCTGGCCGGTTATGGCCCAAGGTCGGTTCAGACTTTTTTTTAAAAATAATTACGCTCAGAGAAAAACAAAAGAAATACTAAACTGACTCCAAAAATCCTGAAATAAAATTTCCCCGGCTTCTAAAATCAAGCCGCACAGGATGAACATTTATTTGGGGCCTAAATGCAATTTTGAAAAACGTGCATTTTTTCCCTAATACAAATAAAATAGCAAATAAAACCAAAATAAAATCTTATTTGATTTTTTATTAAAACCCCAATATTTCTTTATTTTTGGGAAAGTCATTTTATTCCCTCTCTCATAATTTTTATAATAGAAATAATTGAAGATAAAATAAATAAAATCAAATGATCCTATTTGCAAAATTTGAGAGAACTCAAATATGAAAATAACGAAATCCCCAACTCTCTCCGAGGGTCCTTGAGTTGCGTGAAATTTCTAGGATTAATCAAAATGCAATAAATATGATATGCAATGATGATCTAGTGTATAACATTCCAAATTGAAAATTTGGGATGTTACAGCCCCAGTGCTCTTGGTTGAGAAGAAGGATGGATCCTTGAGAATGGTTGTTGATTATCGTGCATTGAATGAAGTAATGATTAAGAACAAGTACCCACTACCAATGATCAATGATTTGTTTGACCAGCTACAAGGAGCTAAAGTATTCTCCAAGATCGATTTACGATCAGGGTACCACCAGTTGAAGATCCAAGAAAAGGATATACCTAAGACAGCCTTCACCACAAGGTACGGGCTATATGAGTATACGGTTATGTCATTTGGATTGATTAATTCCCCTGCCTATTTCATGAGTATGATGAATAAGGTATTCATGGAATTCTTGGATAAGTTTGTTGTGGTGTTCATTGATGATATTTTGGTATACTCGAAGAACGAAGAGGAGCACAAGGAGCATTTGTGTTTAGTTCTCGAGAAGCTCAGGGAACATCAGTTATACGCCAAGTTCAGCAAGTGTGAGTTTTGGTTGAAGGAAGTAGGATTTCTTGGACATGTTATATCAGGAGAAGGTATGGCAATAGATCCTACCAAGGTGCAGTCTGTCACTGATTGGCTAGCGCCCACCTCAGTTGGAGAGATCCGCAGTTTTCTTGGACTCGCGGGATATTATCGGAGGTTCATTGAGAACTTTTCTAAGATTGTGAAGCCTATGACGGAGTTTCTGATGAAAGACGCTAAGTTCAAATGGACATATGAATGTGAAGCAAGTTTTCAGGAGCTAAAGAAACATTTGGTTACAGCCCCAGTGCTGATTCTGCCGGATATACGCAAGGATTTCCAATTGTATTGCGGCGCATCTCGCTTAGGACTTGGAGGTGTACTTATGCAAGACGGAAGAGTTGTTTCATATGCCTCACGTCAGCTTCGACCGCATGAGTTGAATTATGCCACGCATGATTTGGAGTTAGAAGCTGCAGCGCATGCACTCAAGACCTGGAGACATTTTCTTATTGGAAATCATTGTGATGTGTACACAGATCATAAGAGTTTGAAGTACATTTTTCACACAGAAGGAGTTGTATCTCAGGCAACAGAGATGGTTGGAGCTTATAAAAGATTATGATATGAAGTTGCACTATCATCCAGGCAAGTCCAATGTCGTAGCAGACGCTTTGAGCCGGAAGAGCTACGCCAATACCCTCGTAAGCGGAGGTTTACCAAAGGAGTTAGCTGAAGATCTCAGGGAGCTTCGTTTGGAGATAGTCCCCAGAGGTTTTGTTGCAACAATGGAGGTTCAACCAACATTATTGGGAAAGATTTGAGAAGCTCAAAAGGATGATAAGGAAATTGCTGAGATAAAGGAGAAGATGAGCAAAGGAAAAGCCAAGGGTTTTCATGAGGGCAAGCACGATACCTTATGGTTTGAGGACTGTGTTTATGTGCCCAATAATGCAGAGATCAGGAAGTTGATACTTCAGGAAGCTCTTGACTCGCCATATTCGATACACCCCGGAAACACCAAGATGTATTTGGATTTGAAGGAGCATTTCTGATGGACTGGTATGAAGAAGGATATTGCCGAGTATGTAGCCGTATGTGATGTATGTCAGAGAGTGAAGGCAGAACATCAGAAGCCAACAGGATTACTGCAGCCTATGCTGATAACCGAATGGAAGTGGGATAAGCTTGGCATGGATTTTATCACCGGATTACCCAGGACCCGATCGGGATATGATTCTATCTAGGTAGTAGTGGATCATTTGACCAAAGTGGCTCACTTATCCCAGTGAAAACCACCTATACTAGTGCGAAGTTGGCCAAGATATATACGACCAGGATCGTATGTCTGCATGGAGTTCCGAGGACCATCGTATCAGATAGAGGGACCCAGTTCACTTCAAAGTTTTGGCATCAGTTGCACCAGACTTTGGGAACCAGGCTAGAGTTTAGCATAGCCTTTCATCCACAAACAGATGGACAGACCGAGAGAGTCAATCAGATTCTGGAGGACATGTTGAGAGCTTGTGCGCTAGATTATGGATCTAGTTGGGATGATAATTTGCCTTACGCAGAGTTCTCATACAACAACAGCTACCAAGCCAGTTTGAAGATGGCACCTTTCGAAGCTTTGTATGGAAGAAGGTGAAGGACACCGTTGATGTGGGATGAAGTTGGAGACCGAAGAGAAGGTTAAGTTTATTCGAGATAGACTGAAGGTAGCTCAGTCCAGACAGAAGAGTTATGCAGATTCAAAACGCAAGGAGGTAGTCTACAAAATCGGAGACAGAGCATATCTTCGAGTGTCACCTCTGCGAGGAGTTAAACATTTTGGAGTTAAGGGAAAGTTAGCCCCGAGATTTGTAGGACCATAACGAGTTTTGGAGTGGAGGAGTTCATGGGAGAAGTGGGAGAAGTGGCCTACAAGTTGTAGGCCACTTCTCCCATAAAGTTTAACTTCCTGGAGTTAAGGTTAAGTTTCAAAAATTGCATTTTTTTTGGCCAAGAAAATGTTCACCATGTTCTAAATTTTTTATTTAGACGGTGAAAATTGTTTTGGATTTTTTTAGAATTTTTTATTTCTTTAGGATTTTTCTTTGGCGGAATCTATTTTTAAAAAAAATCTTCGGACCGACTCGGCCGAAGCCCAGTCGGCCCAGCGCCGCTCCCCCCGACCCCGGGCCGTTCTCCCAGCGCCATCGCCGCCTCGGACTCCCGCCGCCGCCTTGCCCCCTCCTCCAAGCCGCCCCCTCGTCCTCATAAGCTGCTGCCGCCGCCCCCACTTCGCCACACCGAGCCGCCGCAGCAAGCAGCAGCAGCGCCCGCAGCCCCACCGCCAAGCTGCCGCGCCGCCCGCTGCTCCACCGCGTCGCGCTGCCGCCCGCGGAGCCAGCTGCCGCCCGCGGAGCCCGCTGCCTCGTTGTTCGCCGCCCCGCCTCACCAAATTCTCGCCGCCGCAGTCGGATCTGCCACCGCCAGCATTTTTTGTTTTTAGGTACACCGCCGGTTTTTACAAAACCCTAGATCGGTTTTTTATTTTTGTTTAGGTCGGTTCGGTTTTTCTTCGGTTTCATTATTTAGTGAGCGTTCGCTTGTTAGATCGTTCTTAAGAACGTTTTAGTTCATTCGTCTCTGTTAGCGAACGTTTGTCCGGTAGACTTTTCTTTCTATTTTCTTTTCCGCCAGGGACCTATCCATGATTACTTTTATCGTAGATCAGCCCCTGATCTTCAAACACTCGCCGTTTCTGAACCGTTCGTCCAAATCCAGTGAAACCAACGCCAAAATCTTCGTTTCGAAGCCCTCTTTCCGATTAACCAACTTGAACATGGTTTTGACAATTTAAAATTTGGTTTCGATCAGATTTGATTTCGAAGTTCTTTTGACCGTAGTTTCAGTTCCGTAACTCTGTTTTGATTGATTCTATTTGCAAATCAAACCTCTTCAGTTGAACTTTCAGATTGGATCGTCTTATTTGAAGTTTTCCCTTTGCACCTATGCTCGAGTGCTTATGTATGCTATTGTTTGTTTACGATAGAATACCCGGAGTGCGAAGATGCTACTATGAGTCTCTAGGGTTTGCAGATCGTCAGCAAGGCAAGTAACACATTGATCATACCCCTTTATTACCCAGTTTTTATGCATTAGTTACAATCCTCAAACATTGCATGAGTAGGATCCTTTAACATGTGGGTTTGGGAAGTAGATGACGAGGTAGAACCTATTGCCCTTTTATTATCAAACCCTTGGGAGTTACTTCTACGTTATGCTTATATTGCCATGCTAGACGTGGATTGGGTTTCAGTGTATCCATGACAGATGTGAGATTGTAAATTAATGGTTAACTTAAGGTGGCTACTTAAACACACATCTGGGTGGATTGGTTGCAGGCACCTGGGGATATACCAGTGCTGTCCTTTTTGGTTCGCCACCCAGGCTCAAAGGGATCATAAGATTATTCATGCTAGAAACTTCCGTGTGCAGCCACAAGCTATTATGGGCTCTAGCATAGTTGAATATGTTACGTGATATCTTTTAGTGGTGGGCTAGCAAATGTAGGGGAAAGTAGGTGTAATTGTCCACCCAGAGTAAAGAGTTAATGTTTCTGAAAGACTGTGTCTCGGTCATCCGTTTCTCAAAGACCATGTAGTGCGAGAAATCCAATGGAGGAGATTGAGTCTTGTGGGGAAAAGTGCCCAAACCTCTGCAGAGTGTATAAACTAATCATGGTTAGCCGTGTCCCCGGTTATGGACATCTTGAGTATCTAGTTCTTGAATTATCATGTTGATCTCATCACCCTAAAATTAATTTGTTGGGTTGTTATTTACTTCTTAATTGGGACTGAGATGGGGATTTACCATTCTCAATGTTTTTCAACTGCCATGATAGTTAAATAAAATACATACCTTTGTTGTAGGGAAAAATTGACTTTTCCCAAAACATTATAACAGTAGAGCCTCCACCAGCCATATATGCATGTAGTGATAGCATTTATTCTATTCATTGCTCTATTGTGTTACATCGCCAGCATATTCCATGTGCTGGCCCATTTTTGGGCTGCAACGTATCATGTTGCAGACTTTTCAGACAAATAGTAAGGTGCGCTAGGTCATTTGTCGTGCAGTCATCTATGCTGTTGGAGTTGATGGACTCACTTTATCTTCCAAGCCTTCCGCTGTTATCTTATTTAGATGGCCTTAGGCCATATTTATTGTAATAAGTTCTCTTTTGGAGACATTCGATGTAATAAGTGTGTGATTACACTCTGTTATAAATCCTTCGAGTACTGTGTGTGTCAGCATTACCGATCCAGGGATGACACTTATGCATAGAGATTTGACCGCCTGAGGTCGGATCGCTACATATGCATAGGTTAGAGGCCTCCGGAGTCCTTCCTCATTAATGGGCCGTCAGTTCGGCCCATGGACTAGGCCAGCTAGGGCGGGACCCCCTAGTTCATGAAGGAAATATGCCCTAGAGGCAATAATAAAGTTATTATTTATTTCCTTATATCATGATAAATGTTTATTATTCATGCTAGAATTGTATTAACCGGAAACATAATACTTGTGTGAATACATAGACAAACAGAGTGTCACTAGTATGCCTCTACTTGACTAGCTCATTGAATCAATGATGGTTATGTTTCCTAACCATAGACATGAGTTGTCATTTGATTAACGGGGTCACATCATTAGAGGATGATGTGATTGACTTGAACCATCCGTTAGCTTAGCACGATGATCGTTTAGTTTGTTGCTATTGCTTTCTTCATGACTTATACATCTTCCTATGACTATGAGATTATGCAACTCCCGTTTACCAGAGGAACACTTTGTGTGCCCCCAAACATCACAACGTAACTGGGTGATTATAAAGGTTCTCTACAGGTGTCTCCAAAGGTACTTGTTGGTTTGCGTATTTCGAGATTAGGATTTGTCACTCCGATTGTCGGAGAGGTATCTCTGGGCCCACTCGGTAATGCACATCACTATAAGCCTTGAAAGCATTGCAACTAATGAGTTAGTTGTAGGATGATGTATTACGGAACGAGTAAAGAGACTTGATGGTAATGAGATTGAACTAGGTATTGAGATACCAACGATCGAATCTCCGGAAAGTAACATACCGATGACAAAGGGAACAACATATGTTGTTATGCGGTCTGACCGATAAAGATCTTTGTAGAATATGTAGGAGATAATATGGGCATCCAGGTCCCGCTATTGGTTATTGACCAGAGTGGTGTCTCGGTCATGTCTACATAGTTCTCGAACCCGTAGGGTCCGCATGCTTAACGTTCGTTGACGATATAGTACTATATGAGTTATGTATGTTGGTGACCGAATGTTGTTCGGAGTCCGCGATGAGATCACGGACATAACAAGGAACTCCGGTATGGTCTGGAGATAAAGTTTGATATATGGGATAATAGTGTTTGGTCACCAGAAGGGTTCCGGAATTCACCGTAAGGGGTTCCGTATGTTTCCCGAAATGTTTGGGCACGAGAACACTTTATTTGGGCCAAAGGGGAAAGTCCACAAGGTTTTTGGAAAGCACAAAAGGAAGTTTTGCGGAGTCCAGGGACCAGACGCTAGGGTCCCTGGCGTCTAGGTCCAGACACCGGGAACCCTGGCGTCTGGCCTTGGAGTCCGAGAAGGACTCTTGCCTTTCGGGTGAAACCGACTTTGTGGAGGCTTTTACTCCAAATTTTGACCCCAAGGCTCAACATATAAATAGAGGGGTAGGGCTAGCACCCAAGACACATCAAGAAACACCAAGCGGTGTGCCAGCAACCCCGTCCCCTCTAGTTTGTCCTCCGTCATAGTTTTCGTAGTGCTTAGGCGAAGCCCTGTGGAGATTGTTCTTCACCAACACCGTCACCACGCTGTCGTGCTACCAGAACTCATCTACTAATTCGCCCCTCTAGCTGGATCGAGAAGGCGAGGACGTCACCGAGCCGAACGTGTGCAGAACTCGGAGGTGCTGTGCTTTCGGTACTTGGATCGGTCGGATCGTGAAGACATATGACGCTTCCGTGAACGGTCTGCGAGGGTACGTAGACAACACTCTCCCCTCCCGTTGCTATGCATCACCATGATCCTACGTGTACGTAGACAACGGTCTGCGAGGGTACGTAGACAACATTCTCCAACAGTTCAGGACACCGTCAATAGCCCCCGAACTTGTCTTTGAAGCTGAGGATGATAATCTTCTTCAGATACCGTCTTCGGGTCAGCACACGAGTTCCTATTCCATCTTTGGAGTCTTCAGTTTGTATGCAGAGCTCTCTTCGGCCCTGGTCCCACCACGTGCCATCTCGAGCATCATGCAGCCTGGGGAATCTGGCCGCCTTTATGGACAAAGGATGAAGAGTCGCCTTTTCTGGCTTTATTTAACCGGTACCTGGTCCAAAGCCATGACCAAGCTGACCTTGGACTTCCCCCCTTCATCGCTCAAATCCATTTCCCCCCTCCAAAGTCAAGCTTGAGGAGTTTCAGCAATGGCGAGCAATGCATGTTCTTCTAAGCGCCCCCATGGTCCCTTCATGGGTGATTGGGGAAGCTACTCCGTCACGCGCCTCCAACTGAATCGGCTCTCGACTCAAGGATCTCTACCGGATCCAGATTTAGTTTCAACCCATCCTGGCCTAATATCCATAGACGGGCAGACACACGCTGAACAGCCATCCCATCCCTCATGGGGATGAGCGGGTATGCCTTGTTCCCTTTCTTCTCCGCGGCCTAGGATTTCCAATCAATCTTTTCCTTCGTGGCTTGCTTGAGTTCCATGGAATTCAAATCCACCACCTGACCCCCAACTCGATCTTGCACATCGCGGGGGTTCGTCGCCCTCTTCGAAATGTACCTCGGGTGAGGCTCACTTCGGGCCATGGAGGAGATATTTCTGTGTGATGCCATGTTCCTGAGACGGGAAACTGCATGAGGTGGTAGCCCCCGAGGTATGCAGAATAGCCGGCACCGGCTATCCCACTAGCACCCCTTGAGAGAATGACACGTTGGTGTCTGAGTGGTTCTATATGACCGATGTCCCACTACATGACCCAGCTTGGCCTACACTCCTGATACGTCTCCAACGTATCTATAATTTTTGATTGTTCCATGCTGTTATATTATCATTCTTGGATGTTTTACAATCATTTTATAGTCATTTTATATCATTTTTCGTACTAACCTATTGACATAGTGCCCGGTGCCAGTTGCTGTTTTCTGCATGTTTTTTTACATCGCGGGAAATCAATATCAAATGGAATCCAAACGCAGCCAAACTTTTTGTGGATTTTTTTGGACCAAAACTGATGAGGACATCAATACCATTGTTACATCCACAGGCCCTATTGCTATACATACTGGACCAATTACTAGAGCTCGCGCACGCCAATTAAATTACCAGGTACTTTCATTTCTTGGTAACAATTCTAATGTTCACGAGAATATGATGCTACCTAAATTGGATACATTTGTTTTGCTTACAAATGAAGGGCCTAGCTTGGACAAGAAAGATGAACCTTGGAGCAAGTTCAATCATGGAGATGATAGCATGCACAAGGGGAACAAGAACGGAGTTACAAGTGATGATTCCAGGACTTTGAAGCCACCATAATGAGTGCATGAGCCTTGGATGAAATAAACAAGATGACACTTCATAAATTTCGTCCAGAGGCTATCCTAGGTGTTGCGTCACCTTATTTTTGGGCCAGGCCCATGTAATTTCGGAATACTTGATTATAGGCTGTTTTAGAGTCCGTATGTGTGGGGAAACTAGAGTTAGGGTTGGTTTCAGACCCCTCCTCCAAGGGCCACGAAATTCACCCCTCTCTCCTGCATATATACAGCCTTTAGGGCATCGTTTCGACTTTGGGTTTTGTTTAGATTAAAGTTCACCATAGCTGCAACTTCGCGTACTTCGTTTGTGTTCAACGAATAGACAAAGGCGTCACAGAACCCCACCTTCATTAATAAAGCTTTCCTATTATATTCACAATATCCAGATTGCAATCTCAGTTTCTTGCTTGTTCTTCGTTTGCTCGTAGGAAACAGACCCTCATGGTTAGGTTGATCGTGCTCCGGTGTGGTCAATAACGCCTCGGAAGTTGGTTTAGCGATTGCTAAGGCACAACGTCTCGCACGTTCATAGTCGGATCGTCAAGGTCGACTCCCACAGAAAACGATAGCCACCATCTCATCAAAACATCGGGACACCTTCGCCTCTATCAAAAAGACATCCAGTGGGCCGAAGAAGTACCAAAGAGGGAGCCAAAGGTGAGCACAAGACACCAGGGCGCGCCATGGTAGGTTGTGCCCACCTCGGTGGCCTCCCGCAGCGCTCCTTTGCTCTATAAATACCCCAATATTCCAGAAACCCTAGGGGAGTCGACGGAAATCAATTCCAGCAGCCGCAAGTTCCAGAACCACCAGATCCAATCTAGACACCATCACGGAGGGGTTCATCATGTCCATTGGTGCCTCTCCGATGATGCGTGAGTAGTCTTTTGTATACCTTCGGGTCCGTAGTTAGTAGCTAGATGGCTTTCTCTCTCTCTCTCTCTCTCTCTCTCTCTCTCTCTCTCTCTCTCTCTCTTGATTCTTAATACAATGGTCTCTTGGAGATCCATATGATGTAACACTTTTGGTGCTTTGTTTGTTGGGATCTGATGAACTTTGAGTTTATGACCAGATATATATTTTTATCCACGAAAGCTATTTGAGTCTTCTTTGATCTCCTATATGCATGATTGCTTATAGCCTCGTATTTCATCTCCAATATTTGGGTTTTGTTTGGCCAACTTGATCTATTTATCTTGCAATGGGAAGAGGTGCTTTGTAATGGGTTCGATCTTACGGTGCTTGATCCCAGTGACAGAAGGGGAACCGAACGTATGTATCGTTGCTATTAAGGATAAGAAGATAGGGTCTATTTCTACATAAATAGATCTTGTCTACATCATGTCATCATTCTTATTGCATTACTCTGTTTATCCATGAACTTAATACACTAGATGCATGCTGGATAGCAGTCGATGTGTGGAGTAATAGTAGTAGATGCAGGCAGGAGTCGGTCTACTAATCTTGGACGTGATGCCTCTATAATGATCATTGTCTGGATATCATCATGATTATTTGAAGTTCTATCAATTTCCCAACAGTAATTCGTTTACCCACCGTTTGCTATTTTTCTCAAGAGAAGCCACTAGTGAAATCTACAGCCCCCGAGTCTCTTCTTTATCATATTTGCCTTTGCGATCTATTTTTATTTTCTTTTATATTCAAATCTATTAAACCAAAAATACAAAAGATACCTTGCTGAAATTTATTCTTATTTATTTTGTCTCGCGTTCCCGCAAGATCTGTTTATCCAATCTATCATATTTTTATCATGTCTATTTGCCAATTTCTCGCACCGTTGCTCGAAAGGGATTAACAACCCCTTTAATACGTGGGGTTGCGAGTATTTGTTATTTGTGTGCAGGTGCCATTCACGTAGTGTTGCGTGGTTCTCGTACTGGTTCGATAACCTTGATCTCATCACTGAGGGAAATACCTACCTTCGTTGTGCTACATCATCCCTTCCTCTTTGGGGAAATACCAACGTAGTTCAAGCACACATCAAAAGGAACTTCTGGTGCCGTTGCCGGGGAGACATCATCAACATCTACCAGGTTCCTAATCACAAATCTCATCTCTTTGCAATTTACAATACTTGCCATTTTCCTCTCATTTTCCTCTCCCCCACTCCACAAAAATTTGCCGTTTTATTCGCCCTCTTTTTCCTTTGCCGTTTTCTCGTCAGATCTATCTTCTTGCTTGCAATCATGAGTGATTTTGGTATGGCAGAAACAGATGATGGCCTAACTCCTAAAATTGGATGATCTAGCAATCTGGATGCTAAAACTTTTTTTGGGGGGCAAGGGAATGTTATAGGAAAAGAACGTATCCAAGAATTTTTCAATTGTGTGGGAAATTTAAGTCTTGATGATGTTCCTATACTTAAGAGGACAAAATCTTATGCGGAAGCTATTTCAACCCTAGTTCTGAAACTTGAAAATAAATTTATCTGCATTCATCCCACATTGCAAAGATTGTTTTTTTAGCTACCCATTATAAAAAAACCCATGGCTAAAAGGTTGGCTACTCCTCTTCTTATGAATGAGTTTGACTATATAATACGGGAAGCTAGGGAAATCTTTGATTTTTATGGTATGAATCATGAAAAACCGGTGATATATGAAATTCTTTATAATAGTGATTATGTGTTAAGACATTTCCTTGGGGATAATCGATTTTTTGATGACAATCTTAAAAAGTAAGTCCCTATTCTAGATATAATCCAACAAGTTTTTAATAATGTTAATCAACATTATTCTTGGATTGTTGCCGAAAATCAAAGAGGTTATGATGATAAGCAACTTGATAGTGCTAAGGTTTCCATGGATAATATACTTTATGTTGTTTTTACAGAACCTCATGACAAAAATACCTCAAAGGAAATTAAGGAGAAGGATAACAAAACGTAGATCCTTGCTTTATGCGTAGCTAAGGGCGTGAAACAATATCGCTTGTTGGGAGGCAACCAAATGAATAAAATTTATTTTTGCCTTTTGCTTTCTGTTCTTGAGTGTTTGCACTGTTGGGGAACGTAGTAATTTCAAAATTTTCCTATGCACACGCAAGATCATGGTGATGCATAGCAACGAGAGGGAAGAGTATCTTCCATGTACCCTCGTAGACCGTAAGCGGAAGTGTTATGAGAACGCGGTTGATGTAGTCAAACGTCTTCACGATCCGACCGATCCAAGTACCGAAGACACGGCACCTCCGAGTTCAGCACATGTTTAGCTCGATGACGTCCCACGAACTCCGATCCAGCAGAGCTTCATGGGAGAGTTCCATTAGCACGATGGTGTGTTGACGGTGATGATGTTGCTACCGATGCAGGGCTTCACCTAAGCACCGCTATGATATGATCAAGGTGGATTATGGTGGAGGGGGCACCACACACGGCTCAGGGATCAATGATCAACTTGTGTGTCTAGAGGTGCCCCCTGCCCCCGTATATAAAGGAGCAAGGGGGAGGCCGGCTGACCCTCTATGGCGCGCCAGGAGGAGGAGTCCTCCTCCTAGTAGGAGTAGGACCCCCCTCTTTCCTACTCCTACTAGGAGGGGGGAAGGAAGGGGGAGAGGGAGAAGGAAAGGGGGGCGTCGCCCCCTCTCCTAGTCCAATTCGGACCAGAGTGGGAGGGGCGCGCGGCCTGCCCTAGGCCAGCCCTCTCTCACTCCACTAAGGCCCATAAGGCCCATTATTTCTCTCGACGGGGTTCCGGTAACCCTCCGGCACTCTGGTTTTCTCCGAAATCACCCGGAACACTTCCGGTGTCCGAATATAGTCGTCCAATATATCGATCTTTACGTCTCAACGATTTCGAGACTCCTCATCATGTCTGTGATCATATCCGGGACTCCGAACTACCTTCAGTACATCAAAACACAAAAACTCATAATACCCATTGCCACCGAACTTTAAGCGTGCGGGCCCTACGGGTTCGGGAACTATGTAGACATGACCGAGACATGTCTCCAGTCAATAAACAATAGCAAAACCTGGATGTTCATATTGGATACCACATATTCTACGAAGATCTTTATCGGTCAAACCACATAACAACATACGTTGTTCCCTTTGTCATCGGTATGTTACTTGCCCGAGATTCGATCGTCGGTATCTCAATACCTAGTTGAATCACATTACAGGCAAGTCTCTTTACTCATTCTGTAATGCATCATCTCGTAACTAACTCATTAGTTATACTGCTTGCAAGGCTAATAGTGATGTGCATTACCGAGTGGGCCCAGAGATACCTCTCCGACAATCGGAGTGACAAATCCTAATCTTGATCTATGTCAACTCAACAAGTACCATCGGAGACACCTGTAGAGCACCTTTATAATCACCCAGTTACATTGTGACATTTGGTAGAACACAAAGTGTTCCTTCGGTAATCAGGAGTTACATAATCTCATACTCATAGGAACATGTATAGGTCATGAAGAAAGCAATAGCAGTAAGCAAAAATGATCAAGTGCTAAGCTGATGAAATGGGTCAAGTCAATCACATCATTCTCCTAATGATGTGATCCCGTTTATCAAATGACAACTTATGTCTATGGTTAGGAAACATAACCATCTTTGATCAAGGAGGTAGTCAAGTAGAGGCATACTAGTGACAATCTGTTTGTCTATGTATTCACACATGTATCATGTTTCTGGTTAATACAATTCTAGCATGAATAATAAACATTTATCATGATATAAGGAAATAAATAATAACTTTATTATTGCCCCTAGGGCATATTTCCTTCAGTCTCCCACTTGCACTAGAGTCAATAATCTAGATTACATAGTAATGATTCTAACACCCATGGAGTCTTGGTGCTGATCATGTTTTGCTCGTGAGAGAGGCTTAGTCAACGGGTCTGCAACATTTAGATCTGTATGTATGTTGCAAATCTCTATGTCTCCCACCTGGACTTGATCGCGGATGGAATTGAAGCGTCTCTTGATGTGCTTGGTTCTCTTGTGAAATCTGGATTCCTTTGCCAAGGCAATTGCACCAGTATTGTCACAAAAGATTTTCATTGGACCCGATGCACTTGGTATGACACCTAGATCGGATATGAACTCCTTCATCTAGACTCCTTCATTTGCTGCTTCCAAAGCAGCAATGTACTCCGCTTCACACGTAGATCCCGCCATGACGCTTTGTTTAGAACTGCTCCAACTGACAGCTCCACCGTTCAATATAAACACGTATCCGGTTTGCGATTTAGAATCGTCCGGATCAGTGTCAAAGCTTGCATCAACGTAACCATTTACGATGAGCTGTTTGTCACCTCCATAAACGAGAAACATATCCTTAGTCCTTTTCAGGTATTTCAGGATGTTCTTGACCGCTGTCCAGTGATCCACTCCTAGATTACTTTTGTACCTCCCTGCTAAAGTAATAGAAAGGCACACATCAGGTCTGGTACACAGCATTGCATACATGATAGAGCCTATGGCTGAAGCATAGGGAACATCTTTCATTTTCTCTCTATCTTCTGCCGTGGTCGGGCATTGATTCTTACTCAACTTCACACCTTATAACACAGGCAAGAATCCTTTCTTTGCCTGATCCATTTTGAACTTCTTCAAAACTTTGTCAAGGTATGTGCTTTGTGAAAGTCCAATTAAGCGTCTTGATCTATCTCTATAGATCTTGATGCCCAATATGTAAGCAGCTTCACCGAGGTCTTTCATTGAAAAACTCTTATTCAAGTATCCTTTTATGCTATCCAGAAATTCTATATCATTTCCAATTAACAATATGTCATCCACATGTAATACTAGAAATGCTACAGAGCTCCCACTCACTTTCTTGTAAATACAGGATTCTCCAAAAGTCTGTATAAAACCATATGCTTTGATCACACTATCAAAACATTTATTCCAACTCTGAGAGGCTTGCACCAGTCCATAAATGGATCGCTGGAGCTTGCACACTTTGTTAGCACCCTTTGGATCGATAAAACCTTCAGGTTACATCATATACAACTCTTCTCCCAGAAATCCATTCAGGAATGCAGTGTTTACATCCATTTGCCAACTTTCATAATCATAAAATGTGGCAATGGCTAACATGATTCGGATGGACTTAAGCATTGCTACGGGTGAGAAGGTCTCATCGTAGTCAACTCCTTGAACTTGTTGAAAACCTTTCGCAACAAGTCGAGCTTTGTAGATAGTAACATTACCATCAGCATCTGTCTTCTTCTTAAAGATCCATTTATTCTCGATGGCTTGCCGATCATCGAGCAAGTCAACCAAAGTCCACACTTTGTTCTCATACATGGATCCCATCTCAGATTTCATGGCCTCAAGCCATTTTGCGGAATCTGGGCTCATCATCGCTTCCTCATAGTTTGTAGGTTCGTCATGGTCTAGTAACATGAATTCCAGAACAGGATTACCGTACCACTCTGGTGCGGATCTTACTCTGGTTGACCTACGATGTTCGGTAGTAACTTGATCTGAAGTTTCATGATCATCATCATTAGCTTCCTCACTAATTGGTGTAGGTGTCACAAAACCGGTTTCTGTGATGAACTACTTTCCAATAAGGGAGCAGGTACAGTTACCTCATCAAGTTCTACTTTCCTCCCACTCACTTCTTTCGAGAGAAACTCCTTCTCTAGAAAGGATCCATTCTTAGCAACAAAAGTCCTGCCTTCGGATCTGTGATAGAAGGTGTACCCAACTGTCTCTTTTGGGTATCCTATGTAATTTCTCCGATTTGGGTTCGAGCTTATCAGGTTGAAGCTTTTTCACATAAGCATCGCAGCCCCAAACTTTAAGAAACGACAACTTTGGTTTCTTGCCAAACCACAGTTCATAAGGAGTCGTCTCAACGGATTTAGATGGTGCCCTATTTAACGTGAATGCAGCCGTCTCTAAAGCATAACCCCAAAACGATAGCGGTAAATTAGTAAGAGACATCATAGATCGCACCATATCTAGTAAAGTACGATTACGACGTTCGTACACACCATTACACTATGGTGTTCCCGGTGGCGTGAGTTGCGAAACTATTCCGCATTGTTTCAAATGAATACTAAACTCGTAACTCAAATGGTCTCCTCCACGATCAGATCGTAGAAACTTTATTTTCTTGTTACGATGATTTTCCACTTCACTCTGAAATTCTTTGAACTTTTCAAATGTTTCAGACTTATGTTTCATCAGATAGATATACCCATATCTGCTCAAATCTTCTGTCAAGGTGAGAAAATAATGATACCCTCCGCGAGCCTCAATATTCATCGGACCACATACATCAGTATGTATGATTTCCAACAAATCTGTTGCTCGCTCCATAGTTCCGGAGAACGACATTTTAGTCATCTTGCCCATGAGGCATGGTTCACAAGTACCAAGTGATTCATAATCAAGTGATTCCAAAAGTCCATCAGAATGGAGTTTTTTCATGCGCTTTATACCAATATGACCTAAACGGCAGTGCCACAAATAAGTTGCACTATCATTATCAACTCTGCATCTTTTAGCTTCAATACTATGAATATGTGTATCTCCACTATCGAGATTCAAAAAGAATAGACCACTCTTTAAGGGTGCATGACCATAAAAGATATTACTCATATAAATAGAACAACCATTATTCTCCGATTCAAATGAATAACCGTCTCGCATCAAACAAGATCCAAATATAATGTTCATGCTTAACACTGGCACCAAATAACAATTATTCAGGTCTAATACTAATCCCGAAGGTAGATGTAGAGGTAGTGTGCCGACTGCGATCACATCGACTTTGGAACCATTTCCCACGCGCATCATCACCTCGTCCTTTGCCAATCTTCGCTTAATCCGTAGTCCCTGTTTCGATTTGCAAATATTAGCAATAGAACCAGTATCAAATACCTAGGCACTACTACGAGAATCATTAAGGTACACATCAATAACATGTATATCACATATACCTTTGTTCTCCTTGCCATCCTTCTTATCCGCCAAATACTTGGGGCAGTTCCGCTTCTAGTGACCAGGCTGTTTGCAGTAGAATCACTCAGTCTCAGGCTTAGGTCCAAACTTGGGTTTCTTCTCTTGACCAGCAACTTGTTTGCCATTCTTCTTGAAGTTCCATTTCTTCTTCCCTTTACCTTTTTTCTTGAAACTGGTGGTCTTGTTAACCATCAACACTTGATGCTCCTTCTTGATTTCTACCTCCGCAGCCTTTAGCATTGCGAAGAGCTCGGGAATTGTTTTATTCATCCCTTGCATGTTATAGTTCATCACGAAGCTCTTGTAGCTTGGTGGCAGTGATTGAAGAACTCTGTCAATGACACTATCAACAGGAAGATTAACTCCCAATTGAGTCAAGTGGTTATGGTACCCAGACATTCTGAGTATATGTTCACTGACAGAACTATTCTCCTCCATCTTGCAGCTGTAGAACTTATTGGAGACTTCATATCTCTCAATCCAGGCATTTGCTTGAAATATTAACTTCAATTCCTGGAACATCTCATATGCTCCATGATGTTCCAAACATCGTTGAAGTCCCGGTTCTAAGCTGTAAAGCATGGCACACTGAACTATCGAGTAGTCATCAGCTTTGCTCTGCCAGACGTTCATAACATCTGGTGTTGCTCCTGCAGCAGGTTTGGCACTTAGCGGTGCTTCCAGGACGTAATTCTTCTGTGCAGCAATGAGGATAATCCTCAAGTTACAGACCCAGTCCGTGTAATTACTACCATCATCTTTCAACTTTGCTTCTCAAGGAACACATTAAAATTCAACGGAACAACAACACGAGCCATCTATCTACAACAACATAGACATGCAAAATACTATCAGGTACTAAGTTCATCATAAATTAAGGTTCAGTTAATCAAATTATTAAAGAACCCCCACTTAGATAGACATCCCTCTAATCATCTAAGTGATCATGTGATCCATATCAACTAAAACATGTCTGATCATCATGTGAGATGGAGTAGTTTTCAATGGTGAACATAAATATGTTGATCATATCTTCTATATGATTCACGCTCGACCTTCCGGTCTCCAGTGTTCCGAGGCCATATCTGCATATGCTAGGCTCGTCAAGTTTAACTCGAGTATTCTGCATGTGCAAAAATGGCTTGCACCCGTTGTATGTGAACGTAGAGCTTATCACACTCGATCATCATGTGGTGTCTCGGCACGACGAACTGTCGCAACGGTGCATACTCAGGGAGAACACTTGTACCTTGAAATTTAGTGAGAGATCATCTTATAATGCTACCGTCGATCTAAGCAAAATAAGATGCACAAAAGATAAACATCACACTACAAAAAAAGACACATCCGTGACATTTTGGGCCGAACGAAATTTTTTTCTGTCATACATATGACACTTCTATGACGATAATTGTGACAAAACCTGGTATCATCATAGATGTGGTGGGCTCCTACTTCTATGACAAAAAATCATGATAGAAAATGGGCTTTTCGTCCTGGGCGGGCCGGAGACACAGTTGCATGACATTCTTTGGGCCGTCCATGACGGAAAAAACCGTGGTAGAAGCGAGGGGGGGGGGGAATTTCAGGGAGTTCCCGGTTACGGTGGGAGGTTGGGGGCCGAGCGATGCGCGTTTCTCTCATACGCGTACGCGCGTGTGTGCGAGGCGTTGGGCTCTAACTGAACTCGAGCGATTGCATTGCAGGCTACGCGTTACTGAACCCGAGCGATCGATCGATGGCTGTTAACTGAACCCGATCGAGCGATTCCTTCGCTACTGCTGCTAACTGACACCGATCGATTGAATGAACAGTGAGTGTTGCGGGGGGGGTGGATGAACAGTGAGCGGTGGCGTTGCCTCTGGATGAACAGGACCCCGTGGTGTGGTGGAGGGCTGGATGAACAATAGAAGGTGGAGGGGTGGTTGAACAGGACCCCGTGGTGTGGAGGGCTGGATGAACAGTCGACGGTGGAGGGGTGGTTGAATAATAGCCGGTGGAGTAGCACGCGGTGGAGGCTAGATGAACAGGAGCCCGTGGAGGCTGGAGGAGGTCAACGGTAGCCCGTGGAGGCTGGAGGAGGTCGACGGTGGAGATGAACAGTATCCCGTGGAGTCCCGTTTTGCGGTACGCCACACCCCTCCCGATGAACAGGACCCTCGTTTCGACCATAAGAGGTCCGTTTCGTCCGTTTTGCGGTACGCCACACCCCTCCCGATCAGCAGGACCCCCGTTTCGACCGTAGGAGGTCCGTTTCCTTCGTTTTGCGGTACGCCACACCCCTCCCGATCAACAGGACCCCCGTTTCGACCGTAGGAGGCCCGTTTCCTCCGTTCTGCGGTACGCCAGGCCTCGTTTCCATCGCCTGTTCCATCCAAGCCCTCCCGATGAACACGACCACGCATTCCATTTCGACCCAACCGGTTGGCTCCCATGCATTCCGTTGCCTCCCGATGAACACGACGCATTCCGTTGCCTCCCGATGAACACAACGCATTCCGTTGCCTCCCCATGAACACGACGCATTCCGTTGCCTCCCCAAGAACACGACAACGACACTGTTTCTCCGTTCCGGCCCAGCCATGTACACAAGCCCTGGCCGTACATATGCGCGAGTAGGCATTCGAGACCCCGCCCGTATGTACACATACGTGGTCGTATTTTCTTTCTTGCACCCTGGCCACGGTACGTACGTGTACATGCTATGTGTGCGCCTCTACTATGACACGTGCGCGCCTCTACTACGACACGTGCGCGCCTCTACATCGACCAGTATGTACGTACACGTTTGCGACCAGAATGACAACGCTGCGTACGCTTCGACCAGGTGGGTCCCGACTGTCAGGCACTTCCTTGCGTGCGAAGATGTAGCTGGTGGGTCCTAGCAGTCAGGGGGGGCGTATCGTTTTGTTTTTTTGCCCGGACGCACTTCCTTGCGTGCAAAGGTGTAGCTGGTGGGTCCCAGCTATCAGGGGGGAAACGTTTTTTTCGTGAAATACAGTGGCCCGTTTGGTGGGTCCCCGCTGTCAGGTGGAGGAATAATTATTTTGCACGTAATAAGGAGGCACTTCCTTGCTGCGGTCGTGGACCCAGCTTTCAGCCTCTCCACGTACAGTCCACGTCCGATGGAAGCCGTTCCTTGACCATGTTGACCATGCCGCGCCGAGAGCACCATGGCGGTGGACGACGGCGAGGCCTAGGAAGGGGACGACGCGGAGCCGGGGAAGACGCGGTAGTGGATGCCCACGCGTAGAGGAGTACGAGGGTTCACTGGTTCGCTGCGGTGTGAGGCTGCCATCGTTGCAGAATAACAGGGGGTGTGCGTGAGTAGAGGGATGGCCTGGCCACCGGTGGGAGTAGTAGGGGGCGGTGAGGCCTCCGCCGCATCGCAGCCGGCCACGGGAGGCAGGAGCACGAGGCACGACCGGCACTGGTTTGGGCGGTTGGAGCAAGAAGACCAGAGGTTGAAGAAGCACTACGGCCATTGGATGTACATCATACGGTCACTGGAGCTAGAATCGTGCATATTGACTAAGTTGACAAAGCCCTCCTTCCCCGTCAACTTAGTAGGCCCACAAGTCAGCCTGCCACTATACTGGGTCCCAGCTAACAGGGGGAGTATTCATTTTTTTGTGCGTAATAAGGAGGCACTTCCTTGCGTGTGAAGATATAGCTGGTGGGTCCGAGCTATCAGCGGCGGTAATGTTTTTTTCGTGAAATACAGAGGCCCTTTCAGTGGGTCCCTGATGTCAGGTGGAGGAATCATTATTTTGCGCGTAATAAGGAGGCATTTCCTTGCATGCGGCCGTGGACCCAGCTGTCGACCTCTCCACGTACAGTCCAGTTCAGATGCATGTCGGTCATTGACCACGTTGACTAGGCCGCGCCGAGAGCACCAGGGCGGTGGACGACGGCGAGGCCTAGGAAGGGAACGACACAGAGGCAGGGAAGACTTGGCAGTTGTTTCCCACGTGGAGGGGAGTACGTGTAACGCCCCGACACCGATGTGCCAGGTGTCCTCCAGTTATTCGTTGTTGTTGCCTTGTCATTGCTTGCGTGTCATGCATTGCATATCATGTCATCATGTGCATTTCATTTGCATACATGTTCATCTCATGCATCCGAGCATTTTTCCCATTGTCCGTTTTGCAATCCGGCACTCCTATGTCACCCGGTGTCCCTTTCTACCTCTTTTTCTTGTGCGTATGTTAAACATTTCCGGATTGGACCGAGACTTGTCATGCGGCCTTGGTTTACTACCGGTAGACCGCCTGTCAAGTTTCGTACCATTTGGACTTCGTTTGATGCTCCAACAGTTAACCGAGGGACCGAAAAGGCCTCGTGTGTGTTGCAGCCCAACACCCCCCCATTTTGGCCCAAAACCCACCAAAATCCTCTCTATCATCTAGAGCATTCGATCACGATCGCGTGGCCAAAAACCGCACCTCATTTGGACTCTCCTAGCTCTCTCTACCTATAAATAGGTGGCCTCCCCCGAAAATTTCGCGGTACAAACCCTAGTCTCCCCCTTCCTTGCGCCGCCGGACACGTCCACCGTGTGCCGGACATGTCCGCCACCGTCCCTCGTCCAATCCGGCGCCGCCACATCACCCCGCCGCCGTCTCCACCGCGCTCCACTGCGCCGGCCCTCCTGGCCCAGATCGGGGCCCGCCCGAGCCCATCGGGGCCCACACGAGCCCGCGCGCGCCGCCAACCGCACCAGACCTTGCCTGTCATCCCCGCCGCCGTCTCGTGCCATCTCGCCGGACCTCGCTGTCAGCGCCACCGCCTCGCGCTCCACCGCGCGCCGCTCGCCGGCCCCATCGCACCCTCTCCTTCCCCCTCTGCCTGCCTCACCTCTCTCTCCCTCTCCCGCAGGGGTCCCTGCCATGGTCATCCCGCCCTCGCCGTTGCCAGATCCCGCCTCCATGGACGTCGTCGTGATCCACCGCACCCAGATCCGGGATCCACGTGCTCGGATCTGCCCATTTCTGGCACCTCCCCCGCATCCCTGGCCTTCGCAGTCTCGCCGGAGTTCCCATGCGCCGCCGCGTCTCTGCCATGGACGTCGTTCTTCTGTTCGGGCGGAAGGAAGAGGACGAGCGCCCTCTCGGGCCCCGCTCATTCTCTCGTGGGCCGCAGCTCCTTCCGACCCAGCAGCACCGGCCTACCAGGGCTGCCCGTCCTTCCCCGTCCTGGGCCGAGCCCATTGGGTGAGCGCCCACTATATCCCGCGTGTGCGCGTTTTAACAATTCGACGCTCACTGAAATTCTACTAAGTCCCTGAGATTTCCAGATTCAAATTCCCATGTTCATCATGTCATAACTTTACATCCGTAGCTCCGTTTTGGGCATATAGCATATTAAAATGTTCATCTCAGAGAGTACATCATTTCAACTCCTTGCATCATTATCATTTGAGTTCATCTTGATGCCCGAAATGCTATTGGAAGAATGCTATTTGAGATAATTGTCAGATCTGCTGCTCCAATTACATATTTGTCATTTTTGCCATGATTATTGTGTGCATGATATGCCCCTGAGTTCTACATATGTCTTGTTATATGTTTTTCCATCTTTCCAGAGGTGCAACCCATGTATTTTTGTGATGGGTGTGGTGACTAGAACAAGCTTGCAAAGTGGTGCATTCGTTAATGCTGATTTCAGGGACTTAGCAATTTCACTAAGCCCTTGATCTGTTTATCTCAATATGCCATATGTTCATGTTGTTTCCTAGTGATCCGTGCCTCTTTTGAGGTTGATCAGTAAGGATGTTTTGTTAATCTTGTAGTGATCTATCCATCCATGTCTTTGTTTGCAATTATGGAGCACCCTAGCTTGAGTCAATCGAGCTCTACTTTTGCTATTTCGTGAATCTGGGCAGATTGTCTACTTGTTAGCGATTTTGTCGAGGATGTCGTAGTTGATCCGTGCATGCTATGTTATTGTTCTTGCCATGTCTAGCTTGTATAATGTGTATTCTTGATGGGTGTATGCTTAGATTGTCATGAATTGCTCTGTAGTGAGTGCATCGAGCTCGTAAACATGCCTACTTGATATCTGTTTTGCATGCTCCAGTTTTCACTAAGTCTAAAAACTGATTATGTTTTTGCCATGTTCACATGCTTGCAAATGTATTTTATGATCCCTTTTGGCTCAAGGTCACTAAGCGACTTTTGTTAAGCGCTTTGAGTAGCTCCATGACATGCTTTACTTTTCCATGTTCAGGTCCTGTAGCATATAGTTTTCATGCTCCAAAGTGTGCTACCTGGTCTGAGATTCCAGACAAGTGTTAATTTCACTAAGTCTGAAATCTGTTTACCAAATGCATTTTTGCCATGCGTGTTTGAACCTGTTAATGGATGAATTGGCCATAGCTCAGTGTTCATATTTTGTTAAGCATCATGAATGGATCCCTGCCATGTATTTTGTTGCCATGTTTGAGTGCGGTAGCATGTTCATCTTGTTGCATTTAGATGGCTACTTGCTGCATATCGCAGACCAGTGCCATATTTGAATTGCTTGCCATTTTCAAACCGTGACTCCGATTCCGGTGATCGTTATATCATTTTCAAGTGATTTCATCTCACCTTTCCAGTGGCACACTTGGATTTCCAAGTTGAGGCCAGGTTCATTCATTCCTTGTCAAATCTTGCATATGCATCGCATATCGCATCCCGCATAGCATACCATGTTTGCATCATATTGTTTGAGCTTTGCACGTGGTTGATTGTGTTCCGTTTGCTTGTTTTGTCTTGTTTGGGTAGAGCCGGGAGACGAGTTCGCTAACGAGGAGCCCATTGAGTTTGCTTTCGAGGATCCAGTCGACTCTAACAACTTTGCAGGCAAGATGATCATACCCTCGAAATCACTACTATCTTTGCTTTGCTAGATGCTCGCTCTTTTGCTATGCCTATGCTATGATGCCTACCACTTGCTTATCATGCCTCCCAAATTGCCATGTCAAACCTCTAACCCACCATGTCCTAGAAAACCGTTGAATGGCTATGGTACCGCTTTGCTCAGCCCCTCTTATAGCGTTGCTAGTTGCAGGTGAAGATTGGAGGCCGTTCCTTGTTGGGATATCATTATATTATCTTGTTATCTTAAAGCATCTACATACTTGGTAAAGGGTGGAAGGCTCATCCTTACGCCTGGTGTTTTGTTCCACTCTTGCCGCCCTAGTTTCCGTCATATCGGTGTTATGTTCCCGGATTTTGCGTTCCTTACGCGGTTGGGTTATAATGGGAACCCCTTGACAGTTTGCCTTGAATAAAACTCCTCCAGAAATGCCCAACATTGGTTTTACCATTTGCCACCTAGCCTTTTCTTTCCCTTGGGTTCTGCAGACTCAAGGGTCATCATTATTTCAACCCCCCCGGGCCAGTGCTCCTCTGAGTGTTGGTCCAAACTAGAGCCCCTTGCAGCGCCACCTTGGGGAAACTCGAGGGCTGGTTTTAGTTGTACGGACTGCTCATCTGAGTGTGCCCTAAGAATGAGATATGTGCAGCTCCTATCGGGATTTGTCGGCACATTCGGGCGGTGTTGCTGGATTTGTTTTAACTTGTTGAAGTGTCTTGTAGAACCAGGATACCGAGTCTGATCGGAACGTCTCGGGAGGAGGTCTATTCCTTCATTGACCGTGAGACCTTGTCATGGGCTAAGTTGGGACTCCCCTGCAGGGATTTGAACTTTCGAAAGCCGTGCCCGCGGTTATGGGCAGATGGGAGTTTGTTAATGTCTGGTTGTAGATAACTTGAACCTTAACTTAATTAAAATGAATCAACCGTGTGAGTTACCGTGATGGTCTCTTTCCGGCAGAGTCCGGGAAGTGAACACGGTGTTGGAGTCATGCTTGACGTAGGTTGTTCTAGGATCACTTCTTGATCATAGTTTCTCGATCGTGCTTTGCCTTCTCTTCTCGCTCTCATTTGCATATGTTAGCCACCATATGTGCTAGTCGCTTGCTGCAGCTCCACCTCATACCTTTACCTTACCCATAAGCTTAAATAGTCTTGATCGCAAGGGTGCGAGATTGCTGAGTCCCCGTGACTCATAGATACTTCCAAAACCAGTTTGCAGGTGCCGATGAGTCTGTGCAGTTGACGCAACTAAGCTCAAGGAGGAGCTCGATGAAGATCTTGTCCTTTGTGTTGTTTCGTTCTAGTTGATCAGTAGTGGAGCCCAGTTGGGGTCGATCGGGGACCTTGTCGTATTTGGGGGTTCTTCTTTTATTTTGGTTCCGTAGTCGGACCTTGATTGTATTTGGATGTTGTAATGCTTTATTCATGTATTGTGTGAAGTGGCGATTGTAAGCCAACTATGTATCTCTTTCCCTTATGTATTACATGGGTTGTGTGAAGATTACCTCACTTGCGACATTGCTTTCAATGCGGTTATGCCTCTAAGTCGTGCTTCGACACGTGGGAGATATAGCCGCATCGAGGGCGCTATAGTACGACTGTACGAGGGTTTACTGGTTCGTCTGCCGTCGCCGGAGAATAACAACAGGTGTGGGTGACTAGAGGGATGGCTAGGCCAGCGATGGGAGTACGGTGGGGCAGCGAGGCCTGCGCGGCAGCACAGCTGGCCGTGGGGAGGAGGGAGCAGGCAGTCCCGCCGGTGCTTGTTTGAGCGGCTGGAGCAGGAAGAGTAGAGATTTAAGAAGCACGACGGCCGTTCGATGGACATCGTACGGTTACTAGAGCTAGAATCGTTCATATTGACTAAGTTGACAAAGCCCTCCGTCCCTGTCAACTTAGTAGGCCCACAAGTCAGCCTCCCACCATGGTGGGTCCCAGCTAGCAGGGGGAGTATTCATTTTTCTGTGCTTAATAAGGAGGCACTTCCGGTGGGTCCGAGCTGACAGTGGGGGGAACGTTTTTTCGTGAAATACGGTGGTCCATCCAGTGGGTCCCAGCAGTCACGGGCAAACGTTTTTTTCACAAAATACGGTGGCCCATCTGGTGGGTCCCAGCAGTCAGGGGGAAATGTTTTTCCATGAAATACTGGTGGCCCGTTCGGTGGGTCCTTGCTGTCAGGTGGAGGAATAATTATTTTGCGCGTAATAAGGAGGCACTTTCTTGCGGCTGCCGTGGACCCAGCTGTCAGCCTCTCCATGTATAGTACTCTTCCGATGGAAGTTGGTTGTTGACCACATTGACCACGTCGCGCCGAGAGCACCACGGCGGTGGACGACGGCAAGACCTAGGAAGGGGACGACGCGGAGCCGGGGAAGACACGGCAGTGGATGCCCACGCGGAGAGGAGTACGAGGGTTCACTAGTTCGGCTGCGGTGTGAGGCTGCCGTCACCGCAGAATAACAGGGGGAGTGGGGAGGGATGACCTAGCCAGCGGTGGGAGTAGTATGGGGACGGTGAGGCCTCCGCGGCGGCACAGCCGGCCACGGGAGGCAGGAGCATGCGGCACGACCGGCGCTGCTTTGGGTGGCTCGGGCAAGAAGACCAGAGGTTGAAGAAGCACTACGGCCGTTGGATGGACATCATTGACCACGCCGCGCCGAGAGCACCAGGGCGGTGGACGATGGTGAGGCCTACGAAGGGAACGACACGGAGCCGGGGAAGACACGGCAGTGGCTGCCCACGCGGTGGAGAGTACGAGGGTTGACTGGTTCGGCTGCCGTCGCTGGAAAATAACAGGAGGTGTGGGTGAGTAGAGGGATAGACAGGCCAGGGATGCGAGTATGATGGGGCCGTGAGGCCTACCCAGCAGCACTGCCGGCCACAGCAGGCGGGAGCAGGCGGTTCCGGCGGCGCTGGTTTGGGCGGCTGGGGCAGGAAGATCAGAGACCGAAGAAGCATGATTGCCGTTAGATTGACATCTAACGGTCTGATGCTGGTAGAGTCGATTGTTGACTAAGTTTCTTTTTTGAGAAACCTTGTGTACGCATGAACTTAGTAGGCCCACAAGTCAGCCTCCAAATCTGTGGCAGACAACATAAAGCCCATTTGCTATTTTTTATAATTTGTAGCCCATTTGCTAATTCTTAAGTAATTTATTACAGCCCATTTTCTGCCCAGGACCACGGTCAAAAAGTTCAACCTTATTTTGCATATTTCAGTGGAGTCCGAACTATTGTAATCCCGAAATGATAAACATTTTTAAGAACTTATTGATTTGCCAAAAAAATTGTCTTGTTTTTGTAAGCAAATAAGACGTGGGACAATTGAGTTGGTTTAAGGGAAAACCAGTGGTAAAAAATCAGCGCTGGTTTGGAAAAACAACAAAAATAAGGATGTAAATATGAAAAGGGAATTTTATGTGTTTTCAATATAATGATACGTGTATATGAACTAGTAAAACTATAGGTAGAGATTAGAAAACAGATGTAGGACATGCGTTTCAAGAGGATAATAGAACCAGGCTATGTGTTTGATTCAGTAAAAAAACTGCCTGCGGATGTTGTAAGACAAAATATAACTAACGCTGGCGGGCCAGAGGCCAGTAGATACCTGCTGGATCTTTGTGCCCCATTGTCGTCATGTGCTGGGCCTGTTAAAAACAAAACCAACCCTGGGCAGTTTACAGCCCAGTTGAGACTTGCTCAACCTGAAAAAACAATATACGTGCTCAATAAACGAGGGAATTCTGCAAGTATAGACTGATAACTAGGATGCAGCATGGATATTGTTTTTTATCGTGATAATAAGTGCCTGCACTTGTTTAAAAAAAATTGGAGAACTGGGAATTCAAACGGCGAGTGCTTATGCTACCCGTCAAATAAAAATCAGGTGCCTGAAAATTCGTTTCAAAACAAATGATTCAGCTTTATATCCACGTCGACCCTCGGCATGATGGTTGGAAGCAAATGCAAGTTCATACCAAAAGATCATTAACAACAATACCAACTTGCGGATGACAAGGTAGTACAACTACCAATACCAAACTAACTTATAATCTTTTTACTCCTGGCCCTAGTGTTCGTCTGGCAGAAAATCTTGCAGAGGACCAGCTCCCGCTCCTTCTCTTGCTCCAGGTCCCCGAGGTGGTACTGGTGCATCACCCAGTTGGTCCTCTGCTGGTCGAAGTTCTTCTTGGTGTGCAGCACCAGAACCTTTTTTGTTGCCCGCCTGCCGGCCGTTGACCATCATCGGCAAGGTATTGCCGGTCTTGTTCCACATCCGTGCATGCCGCACTCCGACTGTATCTTGCGACGCGTCCACGTGCCCCTTTTGAACGCCCTGGAATTGCACTAGAAGAAATGCTTCCTTAGGCCACTCAGTGTGATACCTGCAGTATTGTGGAATACAGGTTTTAGTGTACCTAGTTGGCATTTTCATAACATTTTTGGCATGTTGCAGTCACTTGTTTCACTTTTTATTAACTATCAAATTGTAATTGCTTCACCAGGTCTGCGTCTAAAAAGAAAAATAGAGCTATAAACAAAGGAATATGTTTGTGCAAGTAGACGGCCGATCGGTGTCTTAACTGGAAGTTTCTCAGGTTGGGTGTAGCATATGCCGTGCTCGCTGTCGATGGTTGGTATGAACAAATCGATGAGAGATTGAAATCTCGCGCTGTCAGCACTCACTTTGGCCTCAAGGTGCTCGATCAGCTCTTGATCCGTGGGATCGAACTTGACGCCAGCCAGCAGCACCGGCCAATCCTTCTTCGACTTGCATCGGTAATTCCAGTTATATGGTACTCAATGTATGATCAATCGATTATTTTAAGTGAATGATGAAAGATTTCGACAGATAAGTGGTACTCCAAATCTGAAGTCCAGAATACCTGAACACGCCGCCGGGATTCTTGTGTCACCTCACGCACAGCGTGTTGTCACGTCAATTCAATGTGTGGACATGATGAATAATTTGACCAACGTATACTAGTACTGCTACTGTACTGGAGTACTTACTAGTTGTATTTAGTGTCACAATTTATACATAGGTTTAACTAACAAGTACGCACTTGAAGCCCCACACGCCGGCGCCACCCTGGATCCCGTCGTGCCACTGCCCGCCATCACCGGACCTGGATCCCGTCGTGCCGCCACCCGCCGCCACCGGCCCTGGATCCCATCGCGCCGCCGAAGACCACCACCACCAAAGCGCTGCCGCCTGCGCACTGCCGCGGCCGCGGCCCGCCCACACCAACCACCCCCGGTGCTGAGTAGGTTGGCCCTGCCCAGGCTCCATCGCCGCCTTGCAGCCTCCTCCAAGTGGGGCTCCACAGCCACAACACCAAGGGCGTTCATCACCGCTACCTCCAGCTGTTCAGGTACACAGCCCCTGGAGGTACCGCAGCTGTAGCTTGGCGAAATTACTGCAGCGTTTATCGCCTCCACAATGTACATTTGATTTTCCACCCTTTTGTCATTTTTCACCCATTTTATTTCAGCAAGATGGTTGTTGAATGCTTGACCTGCTAGGCTACTACAAATCTGCAGGCAAAAGTTGAACGTCACCAAAATATAGAAAAAAAGGATGAGCACGGACGCAGTTGATGTCCGACGTGTTCCCCTGCTGATGAAGTAATTCAAGGAGTAGGTGGTTTCATTCGTATGAAGCACCAGCAACAAAATCTTCAGTTTTTCTTCTCTGTAGTAATTTCCCCAAGCTGGAGGGAGCATCAACCATCTTTTCTACCTTTTTATGTTCAGAGTGTGGAGAGAAAATGAGAGATGGGGACGAGCTTGATCGTCTGCACCTCATATGAAGCACCAATCATCTTCATGTTCATTCCTCGCCGGCGTGGCTGGCATCCATTCCCGCCCTAGTCGCCCCTACATATCCATACACCGCCTCCACACAAAGCTCTTTGGGCCTCTCGCCTGCTGCATTTGTTGCTACTTCTTCACCTCTGTTTTAGCTAGCTCATGGTGCTTCTTTTCCTCCCATGCAGTTTCCTTTTCAGCCATTGAAGCTACAAATGGAGTGCGCCATGCAGCAGCTTCACCCCAACGGGCATGCGATGGCCGATGATGGCTGGGTGTGGCGTGCGTCTCTCTAGGGTGCTGGACGTGGCTGAAGTTCAAAGTGGTCGGGGATTAAAGTTCAGAGAGTATTTTTTTAGTACATTCAGAAAGTTGCTTTCTTCCTTGTAAATTTTGGCTACAGACATACTTACTTCAGAGAGGCTGTGACCTTGGCAACTTGGCTCCTCTCACCTTGAACACTTACACCATTTTGTTAAGTACACATAAAATGACTATAGTAAATAGCACTAAAAAATGAATTCAGAATAAGTACACATAAATATGCTCTAGTACTTACTCATATGTTAAAATATATAACGATGGATGGAATGATCAATTTGTAGAAAAATGTTATCCTTATACCAGTCTTGCATTGGTTCAGGATTTTTGTAGTAGAGAGTAATATTATATATCTTTGAGCTGAATTGGAAGTAATACATGAAGGGAACAAGAATGAGTTCGTAACTTTCAAGGGCACTTGAGAATTATGTGTTCATAAATTTCAGCTCGCTTGCATCATATCCAGGCAGTGGGGGTGGTCAATTAGCAACAGATCCTGGTCGGACTGGGCTAGGGATGACCTCTGCGGGCATTGTGGTCGCCATGGACTGCGCCCAGCCGTCGCCGCGGACTGCTCCTCTGCACTTCCTCACGGCTGCACATATAAATTCAACAACCATCCATTCCATCTCTCCCTCTCTCTGTCTGAAATTCATATGAACCTTATTGATTTGGTGAGGTGGTTTGTTCATAGCAGACACATGTACTTTGCTTGGTGCAATCCCGAATAGAAAAAAAGAAGAAATGCATGGAATTTATTTTCTGTATTTTGTAATCTTGCTCTCCAGGTGTTCATGTGTGTGACGGAACAAAAAAACTGAATACATTTTGTGATTGTTTTTGGCATAGTTTTGCAGCACAGTCTCTTAAAAAAAGGAAACGACGTTTGTTTGAAACATCAAACGAGTTCAAAAATCTCTACAAATTCAGGTAGAACACAAGTCCCGATGTCCATCTCTCCCGTCCTACTCATTGTTTGTTGTGTTCTTCAGTGTCAACAGCAAAAAGTGAATGAAGATATCATCTCCAAAAATGGATATAGAAAAAATATTGTATTACTGTGCAAAAATAATTGACTTTTAATTTTTTGTTTATGCAAAGGTCAAAATGTTGTGTTCGGGAAGGTAAAGTATGTTAACTGAAGGACGGACGTCGTATTCTCTAGGGAGTAATACAAGAAAAAAAGACTATGTACAAAAGTAGTTCGTGTCTCACTTTCGTGAGAGTTCTGTATTACTCCCTAGAGAGTTTGTGTATTGATATCTAGTTTGTGCACACATAATTCTCTCGCCTGTATGTGTCTATGTTTTTCCAAACTACAATGATACAAAAAAATCACATGTAACCAAACTGTAGAACTTTTGCAATTGCTACTGTTTGAACTCTCTAGATATTAAAAACTTTTGCAATTGCTACTGAAAAACTGAAAAACTACAATGATACAAAAAAATCACATGTCTAAGCAAGAATTGAGTTTTCACTAAAGCTCAAATAAATAAATATGAGTGGTTCTTTGTTAAAATAAATAATTGAAAAGGCCCAAAAAGTCCAAATTAAAAAAGGAGCAGCTCGATGTTTATACAAAATTCATATTTTCCTTATTATTAAAGAATGAAAAATAAGAAGTTCAAAAATAAAAAAACTAGAAGTTCAAATTTTAAAAATAGAGCAGTTCAAAATTCATAAAAAATTCATGATTTCTAAATAAAAAACTCTAGTTAAAATTTAATTAAAGAACTGGTTGAATATTTTTTTACAAATCCTAGGATTTTTCCGTTACTAAAAGAAATAAACCAAGAAGTCCAAACTACAAAAATTGAGAAGTTTGATATTTATAAAAAACTCAGATTTTTCCTTGTTACTAAAGAAAAAAATGATGAAGTTCACATTAAAATAAAGGAGTAGTTCGATGTACACGGAAAACTCAAATTATTACAGTTTCTAAGAAAAATAAAACTATGAAGTGCAATTTACAAAAAAAGGTTTGATGCTTATTTAAAAACATATTCCCTTTCTAAAAATACGACTAAGAAGTTGAAATTAAAATAACAGAGAAGTTTGAAGTATATAAAAAACTTAGATTTGTTGTAAGAAGTTCACGTGCACCTCCATGCACGGTTCAGAATTTTATAGTGCGGGACGTCCGACCTCCAATTACATGTTTTAAAATGGCAAGAAAATGGCGTCCAACTTTCAATTGCGTGTAATTCGACGTACACACAAAATTGCGACAGAAGTTCGTAGTGAAAACAAAGAGAAGTTCAAGTACTGCAAGGAATGCATTTCAGGTGAGAATAAAAACATAGAAAAATAAAAGCATAAAAGGTTTGTTGAAAGATGTTCAAGTGCTCTGTACAGGGAAGTTCAAAAATTCTTGCGAGAGAGGTTCACCTCATATTTCTATGTTTGATTTTTTCCATATAAAAATCGAATACAATTCTTTACTCAAAAATATAAAAAGTGGAAGTTCAAATTGAAACAACACAGAAGTTTGTAGTTTATTAAAACCTAGGATTTACCCGTTCAAAAAATAAAAAACACAACGCCATTTTTTGCACTTTTAAAAACAACCTCATAAACGAAAAAATGGTTGCTAGAAGTTCAAGTGCTCGACGAGGAAAAGTTCGAAAAATTCTTGTGAGAGAGGCTCACCGTGTATTTAGAAGTCTAAAAAACATAAAAAATATGTTGTTTTTTGTGTTATAAAATAACTCTCTCAAAGTAGAGAGAAGTTGAACGTGATAACAACCGGAAGTTCACATACTACATGGTGTGTGTTTCATATAAGAAAAATACAATAAAGTGAAACACAGTGAAGTTCAAACAGACATGCCCCAGAAGTTCAACTACTTCATGCAGTCCAAAAAACAGCACGTCAAAAACAAAGTGAAGTTCAAACAGACATGCCCCAGAAGTTCTACTACTTCACGCAGTGCATTTCCGTTCGCGATGAACGCAGAAATCATGATCTCGCCATTTTCTAATTAACCTCAAAGCGGCAGGAATATTATTTGTGTAAATTCAAGTCCTCGGTCGGAGAAAGTTAAAAAAATATTATGAGAGAGGTTTGTACAAAAGAAATATCATTTGAGTAACACTGACGAAAATGGATGGGAAAATTAAAACGAAAATACATCACAGAAGTTCAACGTGAAAACAGCACGAAGTTTAACTACTATAGTGAATGAATTTGGGATGAAAAACTTTTAAAATCATCGCGAGTATGAAAAAACGATCAACACGGGAAAGTAGCGTGTTTACAGCATCTTTCCATCGGTATATCACTTTCTCAATTCTGGTGAGTGGATGGAGAGCTACGAGCAGTGGATGGAGAGCTGAGAGCAAATAAATCCCGTGAAAAACAGAGTGAAGTTCAAGCACACACGCTGAGAAGTTCAGGTTCTTCACGCGGTGCATTTTCGAAGAATCTGTTTCGCGATAAAGGCAGAACACATGATCCTGCCATTTTCGAAATTACTTGAAAACGGCTAGAAATCAGAGAAAACCATCAACATGAAAAAGTTTCGCATTTTCTGTAGCTTTTCAGCGGTATATTATTTGCCCCATTTTGATAAAGTTTGTAGAAATTACGGCGAAAATACGTATTTCGCCATTTTCGAAACTGACTTAAAACCGTAAAGAATTGGGAGAAACAATACATACCAAAAGGTTTCGCATTTGTTCAAGCTTTCCAACGCCATATCATTTGCTGCATTCAGACGCACGGTTAAAAAATTAGCTCGAAAATACGAACTCGGTAGAACTCGGACCATTTTCTAAATTACTCTTAAACCATTCAAAATTAGAAAAAAACTTTCAAGATGAAAAAGTAGCGCATTTTCATAATCTTTCCAACGCCATATCATATGCCTCCATTGGATTAGCCGTTTAGAAATGACATCGAAAAAACAAACTCAGTTGTTCGGTTTACAAAATTTTACGTTTTTTGAAATACTCTTTAACAATAGGAAATTGGAGAAAACTTTCAACATGTGGAAGAAGCGGTTTTGCAGCAGCTTTCCAATGCCATATTATATGCCTCATTCCGATAAACGATTTAGAAATGCGATCGAAAATACGATTCACGTTTTTTGTGCGAAGAAAAAACGGTTTTCAAAACTGCTATTAAACCGCTTATATTTTGCCAAAAATTTAAGTTGGGTCATGATATTGGTGTCCATAGCTTTCCAACGGTATATCGCAAGCCCCATTTGGGCAATGTTGGCGGAAGTTCAACCTAGTTCACACGGAAGTTCAACGTACTACTAGTGGGGCAGGTCAGGTTGTGATCAGAATATTATTCTGATCCCGTGATCAGAATAGTGTTTATGTATATATATGGCTTCTGCATAGCATATATATCCTTTTGCACAGCATATATATATGGCTTCTGCACAGTATATATATGGCTTCTGCACAACATATATATGGCTTGTGATCAGAATATATATGGCTTCTGCACAGCATTTCCATCATCATTATCAGTACATCCTACGCAGGTGAGTTAGGATGCACATGATCCCAGGAAGGTATCTATCCTTCAAGCCAGAGGAGTGCTTCAAACTAACAACAATACATAATATCCAACAAAAGAGGGTCGTGCTAGAGCAGCAGAATACATGGCTCAGTCTAGATATCAGCAAGAATCAAGTTGTGCATATTTTCTGTTGGCATGAACCACATCGCCGCATGTCGGGTTTGCAAAAGCCATCCATCGCATGGAAGCTTGATGCCTTTCACACACTGAAGATTATCTGGCAACAAGTTGTGTCGACGAATCTCTGGATATGATGATTCATGAAACCCATGGTATGATGTGTAAACACAGCCCCCCCTCGCGAATGGAAGTTGCATAGCACAGTAATCATCGCCGGTGATATGATCGATGATTGGTTGGATGATCGAATAATTGAGCCCGAGGAACAAGGAGTGGTTGCCGAGGCTGTAAACCCGCCTCCAGTTGAATACGCCCGGCCCAACGGAGCTGGGATCTTTCTCGAACATGAAGCAGCCATAGACATCAATGTCACAGACGCCCCACGCATTGTACTTCATGTGGTTTGATGTAATGCTTTGGTCAATTTGGTACGTGTGAATGAGCATCAAATGACCGCCGTCAGCTAAACGAGCGATAAACCACCACCCATCGGCTGGTATGATTCCAGGTCTTGGAATCATGAAGGCCAACACATTTGCTTCTGCTGCAACAATTCAAATTGGAGACCAAAAGGACAAAAATAAACAATCATGTTCAGAGTATGTGTGGAATTAAGATTATTATAACAGTGACACATATCATAGACAGAGAATTGCAATGCCGTGGTCATAATTATACCCCAAGTTAAAAAAATAAGCCAATGGCTTTCATATTCTAGCAATATGTCATGGTTCAAACATCATGTAACAATGATAGTAAAACAGCTATGACAGCGCCTACTCATATTCTACCATAGCACTTATTACTACTGTTCTCATATCAACTCTAAGCAATAACATGCATTGTTATAAAAATATTGTAAATGAGAGTAACATATATTAATCATGATGTTATGCTCATAATATGTATTCTAACAATCATTAGATGCCAATTGTTCTCATATCAACTGTAACATTAACATGTGTGGTCATAAAAATCTAGGAAATGAGAGGAACATATAGCAATGATGTGGTTATAGACATGCTATGCATTCTAAATTTGTAAGAAATGAACATGCAGTCGTATTCATAAGGTAAAGATGAGATGAGATAGAACAATTACACGATGATAGATTCCACCAGTATAGGCAGCCAATCTGTGCGTCGACCGCGTAAACGATGCCATCATGCACTATAGCATCAGACAGAAATGTTGCCTCAACAGGATTGATGATGAGCCATAACCATGTATGGCGACCGGATTCCAGATAGACTAATCCCATGTTGAACAAGGCAATGAGCTTGTAATCCATGTAGTCTTCTGATGGTGTGGGCACTTCGCAGATTACAACTTTCTGCAAATAGATGTCGAGCCAAAAGCTTGACGCGTCTCGTGTGTAGTAGGCAGGAGTGTCCGGCGGGCCGCGAGGCTCGATGGCGGCGGTATCCAACGATGGAAGGGTGATCTCTCGCTGGGTGTAGATATCCACGAGACGCCGCGGACTACCGGTGTGGTGGATGAGGATGATCCAGTTGGCCTTCATGCCCGCCCAGTAGTGGCCGTGCATGAAGGACAGGTGGACGGGTGGTGGTAGCATGTCAAGGGGCACCACGGCAACCTCCGTAGGATCGCCAAGTCGGTGTCTGGGCCACCTGCGAGGATCGGGCATCAGCAAGCAGGGTGTCTTGAAAAGAGCCGGCCAGTTGCAGACGAGTAGATGGTACAAAGACATCGAGCATGCGGCCAGACGGACGGTGCTGAGTAGGTCCATACGACTACAGATCTACTCCAAGAGAACATCGGGGAGGGAATTCTAATTGCAGCTATGCGTGTCAGTCGGTTCTGCCATTGGGGTTTTCGGTGCCTGCAAGCCAGTGGGGAAGTGGATTCGGGCGGGCGAGCACAGAAGCTTCTCCTCATGTGGCCGAGCAGTGAGCGGGGGGATATGGTACACGCGAGCTACCAATGAAGATGGCGCGGGCGAACGAGTAGTGAGTGGGGGTAAATGGTGTGCGGCCAACGATGGGGAAGAGAGGAGGAAGAAGAAGAGATGGCAGTACTGGGTAAGGCTGATTTAGTAACACCAACATGCTGGTTCAGCTTATTAATTATGTGTCCCATCTGCTGCAGCGTGTATTGTCACTTCACTGCGAAGACTAGTTGAATAGTTCTCTCTGACCGAGATGGGGAATAATGGATCGCGAGGACTTCGTTTCTACAGTATCCCTATGCCTCTACGCTCACTTCACTCATTTTGCTCCGTACCTAGTCACTTGTTGAAATCTGTAGAAAGACAAATACTCCGTATTTGGGAACAGAGGGAGGCTTTTACTCCATACTATTTGGGAACAGAGGGAGTATCACCATATGGAGGGAACAGAGGAAGCTTGAAATATGAACATGTAAATGGGAGGGAGTAAGCCCCATGCATGCATGCATGCAACATGCAACACTCACACGTACACATGGATGCACGCAACACTCACGCACCCATGCGGCACACAACACACGACGCAACACACACACTCACGCTCAAGTGCTCAACCTACTCCCTACGTCCGTGAAAGACTGTACATTTAGAGATTTACACATTGACCAGGGCATAATTAACGCCCAAAAGTAGAAGACTTATGTGTGCATGTGACCATTGAGATAAGAAGATTAAGGATAGACATGTAGCCTATACCTACAACACAAGGTGGTGCATTAGTCAATCAATATCGGTTTAGATTAAAGGCTAAATGCATTGGAAGTGTAGATGTACATCATGTACTACACTCTTTGTTTTATAGCCGATGTACACTCTTTGTTGGAAGACCGAGGGAGGACACGTGCATGCACTCACATACACAGCCACGGCGGCTTGCGCGCAAGGGTTGGACTCGTGTCGCGCCTGCGTAAAGTTTTGTTTAACTGATTTCTTTGCTCTGCCAACTGACAGGCGGGACCCAGAAACCAGGTGACAATTTAACCAGTCAACAAAGTGCCACGTTGACTATGTGGCCAGTCTGTAGGGTGCAATACGGTACTCTATGATGAGCTAGTGATCGTATAATCGCCGCAAAACTATATATAGTGACCGTAAAGAGCGTATTGTTACATACGTTGACCGCCAGTGTATTTTCTCGTTTCAAATTAAGCCATATTAATCGGAAAGGACGCAGTATGGACTACTACTACTAGTACTAGTACTGCTTTGATGTCTCCCATCAACTCGCCGAACGAGGAGAAGCTTGCTTACTACGCCTCTCCCTCACCCACGCGCGCGGTGGTTCGCAGGACGAGGAGAGGGTTTTGACTACAGCACCCTCTCCCTCTCCTTCTCCCTCGCCCTCGCCCTCGCGGTGGACGTGCAGCAGTTCAATCGGTGTCAGATTGCCAGAAGCATATTGTAATGTAGTATCATCATTGTTGGACCTTCTGAAGAGGCGAAGAGCCAAGTGCACGGTTCAAACGAGTATGAACTGTTGAACCTCCCAAAGAGGCAAATAGCCAAACGCAAGGTTTTATAGGAGTTGTCGTCCTAGTAGGAGTGTACTACAACTATAGCGAACAATGCTACTGTATGATACCGCCACATCACGTATATCCAAAGCGGTGCCACCTTTTTTTCTCAAAGAGCGTGTTGGAGCCCGTGCAACAACTACACAAGTTGCACGTACACATAACGTATTTAGTAGTAATAAATTCTAAAGGACAAATGCCAGTATGCCACACAAGTTCATCTCCAATTCATGTGATAAATTTGTGCATGACTAGTCTACATATATTCACAGAACAACCGTTCACAATTACCGTACTCCACTTACACGTTATAGATGGGCTACATGTCCTCCTCCAGGTTCCAGTCCCAGGTGTTCTTCATGGATGGCACGATCCATAGCGGTGGGCAACGGGAATCATTGTCGCATCTTTCTAGTCCGGTTCCACACTGTAACACCCTCGATGCGACTATAGCTCCCACGTGTCGAGGCACGACTTAGAGACATAATCGCATTGAAGGCATATGTCGCAAGTTAGGCAATCTTCACAACATCCCATGTAATATATAGATAATAAAAGGGGAGATAACATAGTTGGCTTACACTCGCCATGTTGAGAGGGGTACGGCACTTCCTGCCATACAGAATTTCAAATGGGGCCTTGCCCGAACTTGCTTGAAAACTGTTGTTGTAGGAGAATTCAGCATAAGGAAGGCAATCCTCCCACTTCATGCCGAAGGAGATCACACAAGCCCTGAGCATATCTTCAAGAATCTGGTTGACACGCTCGACTTGACTGCTAGTTTGAGGATGGAAAGTTGTGCTGAAGCGGATGTTGGTGCCCATGGCCTTCTGAAAAGAATCCCAAAACTTGGAGGTAAAGATGCTGCCATGGTCTGAAGAGATCACTTGTGGAATACCGTGCAGAGAGACAATTCAAGAGGTATAGAGTTCCGCCAATTGAGATGCAGTGATTGACTCTTTGATAGGCAGAAAGGGGGCCACTTTGGTGAGTTTGTCGATGACAACGAATATAGCATCATTGCCACGCTTGGACTTTGGAAACCCAGTCACGAAGTCCATTTCAATGTGGTCAAACTTCCATTCTGGAATGGCAAGAGGTTGGAGGAGACCAGCTGGCCTTTGGTGTTCTGCCTTCACTCTTTTGCAGACATCACACTCATTCACGAACTAAGCAATCTCGCGCTTCATTCGAGTCCACCAATAAGCCTGCTTAAGGTCCTGATACATCTTCGTGCTCCCAGGGTGGATGGAGAGGAGAGAATTGTGAGCCTCGTTCATGATCACTTTACGGAGGTCACCCTTGGCTACAACAATACGATCCTCGAAGAAGAGAGTGTCCTTGTCATCAAGGCGGTAGCACTTGTACTTGGGTTGACTCTTGGCAATCCTAATCTTCACCTTTTTCACCATAGCATCAAGAAGCGGGGCTTGGCGAATCTGGTCTTCCAAGGTAGGAGAGACTTGAAGGTTGGCGAGGAAACCTTGAGGAACAACTTGCAGATTAAGTTTGCGGAAAGCTTCACAAAGCTCGGGTTGATAAGGCTTGAGAATCAGACTGTTGCAATAAGCTTTCTTGCTCAATGCGTCAGCAATCACATTGGCCTTGTCTGGAGTATACTCCATACTCGGATTATACTCTTGAATCATTTCGACCCATCGAGTTTGCCTGAGGTTGAGATTAGGCTGAGTGAAGATGTAGTTGAGACTCTTGTGGTCAGTGAAAATGTCCACTTTTCTTCCCAATAAGAGATGTCTCCAAGTCAAAAGAGCAAGCACAACTGCCGCCAACTCGAGATCATGAGTGGGGTAGTTCTTCTCATTGGGCTTCAACTGGCGAGAGGTATAAGCAACAACTTTCTTCTCTTGCATCAACACTGCGCCAAGACCTTGGAGAGATGCATCACAAAAGACCTCGTATGGCTTGGATTCATCAGGCGGAGTCAGAACTGGAGCAGTGATCAATTTCTCTTTCAAAGTGTTGAAAGCAATGTCACACTCCAGAGACCAAACGTACTTGACGTGCTTCTGGAGAAGATTTGAGAGAGGCTTCGCGATCTTAGAAAAGTTTTCAACGAATCTTCGACAATAGCTTGCGAGACCGAGGAAGCTACGGAGTTGCTTTACGTTCTGAGGAGGTTCCCAATTCACAATTGCAGACACCTTCTCAAGATTCACGACAATGCCCTTGGCAGAGATGATATGACCAAGATAAAGAACCTCATCGAGCCAAAATTCGCACTTGGAGAACTTGGCGTAGAACTTGTGTTCCCTCAGCTTATCGAGTACCAAACGCAGTGCTTGGCATGATCTTCCTTGTTCTTCGAGAAAACCAGAATGTCGTCGAGATAGACCAAAACGAAGTCATTGGTGTAGGCGTTGAAGATGAAGTTCATCATGCGAGAGAAAGTCGGAGGAGCGTTGACGAGGCCAAAAGACATGACAGTGTATTCATATGAACCATAGCTTGTCCTGAAAGCCGTCTTGGGAATATCTTGCTCACGGATTCGAATTTGATGATAACCCATACAGAGATCAAGCTTGGAGAATACTTGGGCACCTTTGAGTTGTTCGAACAGCTCGTTGATGTTGGGAAGTGGGTATTTGTTCTTGATGGTCTTCTTGTTCAATGGACGGTAATCAACACAAAGTCGGTCCGTTCCATCCTTCTTCTTCACAAAAAGAACACCACAACCCCACGGAGAAGAACTAGGCCGGATGAGACCCATTCTCTCTTGAATATCGAGTCGCTTCTTCAGCTCCTTCAACTCTTCAGGTCCAAGCTTGTAAGGACGCTTGCACACAGGTTCCGTACCGGGCTCAAGATCAATAACGAATTCAACTGGCCGGTGCGGAGGCATTCCTGGAAGCTCTTCCGGAAAGACGTCTTGATATTCGCAAACGACTGGAATTTGCGAGATAGCATCCAGTTCACCCTTCTCATTGAGGGAAAACAGACGGGTTGTATTATCACGAGCGGCAAAGACAATTACATCCTCAGATGAATGAGTCAATTGAATCTGCCTGGCTGCACAATCAAGCTGAGCCTTGTGCTAAGAAAGCCAATCCATTCCGAGAATAAGATCAATATCCGAGTTACCAAGGATCATTGGAGAAGCCAGAAACTTGAAGTCACCCATCGAGATAGAAATATCCGGAACCTCGTAGTTAGCGAGCAAACATATACTCAGAGAGACAACTGCTAACGGTTTATGCATGACTTGAGAAAACCAACCATGCTTAGATGCAAAAGGTCTCGAGATAAAACAATGTGATGCACCAGTGTCAAAAAGAACTTTTGCGGGAACATCGTTAACAGGAAGGTTACCCATGATGACATCTGACGAATCCTCTGCCTGAGCGGCATTCATCATATTGACCTTGGCGTACTTGGGGTTATGCTTGACCACAGCTGTACTTGCCAATCTGACAGGAGGAGGAGGAGGAAGACGCCTCGGGTTGAGACACTTTTTGCCATAGTGACCCTTCTGTTGGCACTTGTTGCATGTGACCTCTGAAAGCGGACGGTGATACAGAGCACTCGATCTTGGAGCTTGAGACGAAGTCTTGTTCTGAAAGCCAGGGTTGGGTGGGTGGGAAGATCCACTGCCACCTTTGCTCTTCTGCTGATACGGCCGACAAAACGGAGGAGGAGGAAGCCAATATTTCTGCTTCTTGTCCACTTGAGTAGAGGAAGAAGGAGTAGCATCTCTGACTCGCTTCTTGGAAGCATCACACCTCAGTTGAGCGGCCTCTTGCTTCAATGCCATGTTGTAGAACTCATCGTACCTCAAGGGCTCAAAGAGGACAAGAGCTAGCTGAATTTCCTCTCTGAGACCACCCCTGAACTGATATATCATGCTCTTCTCATCAGGGACGTCCTGCTTGGCAAAGCGGGCGAGCTTCTGAAACAACTTGTTGTAGTCATAGACAGACAAAGAGCCTTGCTTCAGGTTGCGGAATTCCTCACGCTTGCTTTCAACCACGCTCTGAGGAATATGATGAGCTCTGAAATCTTGACGGAATTCATCCCAAGTGATCACACGTCCACCTCTGGAATCCTTGTACTGCTTGAACTATTCTACAGCTTGATCTTTGAGTTGGAAGGAAGCGAACTTGACAAAGTCCTCAGGCCTGACGTTACTGCACTTGAAATGCTTGCACAGATCCACGAGCCAATCGTCAGCATCGGTTGCCTCAACACAATTGCTGAAAGTCTTTGGCCCGTTAGCAAGGAACTGGTTGAGTGTAGCAAAGTGATTCTGATTGTTGCCTGGGTTCCCTTGGTTGCCTTGATTGCGCTCTTGAAGAATTTGCATGATCAACTATGTGTTTGCATTGGTTGCGGCCATCACAGCTTGCCATGCCTCCGGAGGAGGGGGAGGTGGTGGCGGATCCTGATTCTGATTCTGACTGGTGCTCTTAGCAGGAGCCATCCTGAAGAGGTTGACCACCGTTAGCACATAGACAGATAAAATGAAGCTGAATCCAACGGAATGAAAATTGCAACATATAGTCTTCACATCCAAACAAAATGAACGAATGCATTCCTCTTGAAATGGTCACATATCCATAAATTGAGAAGCCACTTAGAATTTAGGTAGAGAAGTAAATCAACAAGGTACGGATCAAGAATGAATACTCGGTAAGAAATCCCAATCTCAAACCAAATATCTGTGGAAGAAGAACTAGAGCTACAAGAATTCCCACCTATGAAACTCCCGAACCTTTCCGGTTATGCAATCAGGTGTTGGGGATACAGGGGAAGCATAATATCTCACCCAAATCTAGCAAATCCTACATCCAGTTGTATCCATCCTTCAACACATAACCGAGAAAAACTTCAGAAACCATCTACCTCAACCTTCGAAAAGCATCAGTTATGCAAGTTATGGCGATACTCTCGAACTCCCGCCCCAGTACTGGGTGGCGTCGAGGTTATCTCACCAACGAACTACATAAAAGAGATTTTCGATGTCAGCGTACTAAACTCAGGTATTCCAGAACTGCAATGATAAAATTATGACGACAACACCTCAGAGCTCAACTCCCCGGGACACTTCCACAAAACCCCTGACAGGAGGCACCAAGACAATGTTCTCGTCATAAAACCATCGGAACGATTCCAAGATACCCGCGTGATCCTAAAAAAAATTTAGTGAAATTTGAGAAGAGAAGAGTCAAAACTCTACGTCAGGATGCCTTACCAGAGCGATGAGGAGACTGGGAAGTAAAAAGAATTCCTAAACTCTCCGATATATAATTCCTAAATGACTCAAACATTTTTCTAGACACAACTCGGCTGCTAAAACGATCAAGCAATGGGGCTCCTAAGGTCGGGGAAGGCTCTGATTACCAACTTGTAACACCCTCGATGCGACTATAGCTCCCACGTGTCGAGGCACGACTTAGAGACATAATCGCATTGAAGGCATATGTCGCAAGTTAGGCAATCTTCACAACATCCCATGTAATATATAGATAATAAAAGGGGAGATAACATAGTTGGCTTACACTCGCCACGTAAATCAAGTACATAAATAACATTACATCATTCAAACACTCATGGCCCGACTACGGCGCCAAAATAAAATATACCCAACATGCGACACGGTCCCGATCACCCCCAACTAGGCACCACTACTGATCATCAGGGAAAGACAGGTAGTATCATTGAGAGTCCTCGTCGAACTCCCACTTGAGCTCAAGCGCGTCACCTGGAGCGGAATCATCAGGCCCTGCATCTGGTTTGGAAGTAATCTGTGAGCCACAGGGACTCAGCAATCTCGCACCCTCGCGATCAAGACTATTTAAGCCTATAGGTAAGGCAAGGTAAATATGTGGAGCTGTAGCAAGCGACTAGCAAATATGGTGGCTATCCTGTTCACAAAAGAGAGCGAGAAGAGGAGGCAAAGCGCGAGCGAGAAACTAGAGGGCAACCTGCGCAAGCATTACTCCAACACCGTGTCCACTTCCCGGACTCCGCCGAGAAGAGGCCATCACGGTAACTCACACTGTTGATTCATTTTAATTAAGTTAAGGTTCAAGTTATCTACAACCGGACATTAACAAATTCCCATCTGCCCAGAACCGCTGGCATGGCTTTCGAAAGTTCAAATCCCTGCAGTGGAGTCCCAACTTAGCCCATGACAAGCTCTCACGGTCAACGAAGGAATAGACCTCCTCCCGAGACGTTCCGATCAGACTCGGTATCCCGGTTCTTCAAGACACTTCGACGGGTTAAAACAAATCCAGCAACACCGCCCGAATGTGCCGACAAATCCCGATAGGAGCTGCACATATCTCGTTCTCAGGGCACACTCAGATTGTCTAAACTTCCGGTAGGCCAGCCCAGAGTTGCCCCTGGTAGCCACCGGCGGCTGACGAGTTGGACCAACACTCAGAGGAGCACTGGCCTGCGAGGTTTTAAAATAAGATGACCCTCAGGCTCCGGAAACCCAAGGGAAAAAGAGGCTAGGTGGCAAATGGTAAAACCAAGTTTGGGCATTGCTGTAAAAGCTTTAATCAAGGCGAACTATCAAGGGGTTCCCATAATAACCCAACCGCGTAAGGAACGCAAAATCCGGGAACATAACACCAATATGACGGAAACTAGGGCGGCAAGAGTGGAACAAAACACTAGGCGAGAGGCCGAGCCTTCCACCCTTTACCAAGTATATAGATGCATTAAGATAAAAAGATAATATAATGATATCCCAACAAGTAAATAATGTTCCAACAAGGAACGGTCTCCAATCTTCACCTGCAACTAGCAACGCTATAAGAGGGGCTGAGCAAAGCGGTAACAAAGCCAATCAACGGTTTGCTAGGACATGGTGGGTTAGAGGTTTGACATGGCAATTTGGGAGGCTTGAAAGCAAGTGGTAGGCATCGTAGCATTGGCATACCAAAAGAGTGAGCATCTAGCAAAGCAAAGATAGTAGTGATTTCGAGGGTATGATCATCTTGCCTGCAAAGTTGTCAGAGTTGACTGGATCCTCGAAAGCAAACTCAACGGGCTCCTCGTTAGCAAACTCGTCTCCCGGCTCTACCCAAACAAGACAAACAAGCAAACGGAACACAATCAACCACGTGCAAAGCTCAAGCAATATGATGCAAGGATGGTATGCTATGCGGGATGCGATGCGGGATGCATATGCAAGATTTGACAAGGGAGGCATGAACCTGGCCTCAACTTGGGAATCCAAGTGTGCCACTGGAAAGATGAGATGAAATTGCTTGAAAACGATATAAAGAACGCCGGAATCGGAGCTATGGTTTGGAAATGGCAAGCAATTCAAATATGGCCACGTTCTGCGATTTACAGCAAGTAGTCATCTAAATGCAACAAGATGAACATTCTACAGCACCCGAACATGGCATAAAAATACATGGCTGGAATCCATTCAAGATGCTTAACAAAAGTCTAGCACTGAGCTACGGCCAATTCATCCATTAACAGGTTCAAAAAAGCATGGCAAAAATGCATATGGTAAACAGATTTCAAACTTAGTGAAAGTAACACTTGTCTGGAATTTCAGATCAGATAGCACTCTTCGGAGCAACAAAACTATATGCTACAGGACCTGAACATGGCAAAGTAAAGCATGGCATGGAGATACTCAAAGATATTAACAAAAGTCTCTTATTGACCTTGAGCCAAAAGGGATCATAAAATACATTTGCAGGCATGTGAACATGGCAAAAATATAATCAGATCACAGACTTAGTGAAAACTGGAGCATGCTGAAAACAGATATCAAGTAGGCATGTTTACGAGCTCGATGCACTCACCACAGAGCAAGTCATGACAAACTAAGCATATATCCATCAAGAATACACAAAATGCAAGCTAGACATGGCAAGAACAATAACATAGAATGCACGGATCAACTACAACATCATCGGCAAAATCGCTAACAAGTAGATAATCTGCCCAGATTCATGAAGTAGCAAAAGTAGAGCTCGATTGACTCAAGCTAGGGTGCTCCACAAATGCAAACAAAGACATGGATGGATAGAGCAATACAAGATTAACAAAACATCCTTACTGATCATCCTCAAAAGAGGCATGGATCACTAGGAAACAATATGAACATATGGCAACATGAGAAAAACAGATCAAGGACTTAGTGGAAATGCTAAGTCCCTGAAATCAGCATTACCAAGTGCCTCACTTTACAAGCTTGTACTAGTCACCACACACATCACAAAAATACATGGGTTGCACCTCTGGAAAGATGGCAAAACCCTTAACAAAACATATGTAGAACTCATGGGCATATCATGCACACAATAATCATGGCAAAAATGACAAATATCTAAATGGAGCAGCAGATCTGACAATTAACTCAAGTAGCACTCTTCTAACAGCATTTCGGGCATCAAGATAAACTCAAATGAAAATGATGCAATGAGATGAAATGATGTGCTCTCTGAGGCGAACATTTTGATATGCTATATGCCCAAAACGGAGCTACGGATGAAACGTTACGGCACGATGAACATGGCAATATGAACTAGGGTTTCGGGAGAAAGTCAACGAGATTTAAATCTCAGATCAAGATCCGGGCTTCACGCGAAACGAGGTTCGCCGGGACTTCGCCAGAATCGTCGAGGAACTTGCCGGGGTGCCGGATCCGGGCGGTGAAGGGCCGGAGCGCTTGCCGGAGTGAGGAGGATGGCGAGGCGGCGGCGGGGCGAGGCGCGGGCACCGGCGGGCGGCGGGACGAGCTCGCGCCGGCGCGGGGCGCGTCGGCGGCGGCGACCGGCGACGCGGCCGGAGCCGGGGGAGAAGATCCCGGGCGGCGGCGGGCTGCAATGGGCCTCGGGGGCCCCTCCCGGGCCTCCCGGGCCGGCGGCGACGGGGGAGTGGGGCGGCGGCGCGGCCAACCCGCGGGCGACACGTGGCGTCGGCGGGGCTAGCCGGACATGTCCGTCGGTGGCCGTTTTTGTCCGGCGGCGGCGGATGAAATGGATCTATGGTTACGGGGGAGGACAAAGAGAATTTCGGAGGGGGTTCTTTAAATAGGCATAGAGGGAGCTAGGAGAGTCCAAATGAGGTGCGGTTTTCGGCCACGCGATCGTGATCGAACGCTCTAGACGATGGAGAAGGTTTTGGTGGGTTTTGGGCCAACTTGGAGGGGTGTTGGGCTGCAACACACACGGGGCCTTTTCGGTCCCTCGGTTAACCGTTGGAGTATCAAACGAAGTCCAAATGATACGAAACTTGACAGGCGGTCTACCGGTAGTAAACCAAGGCCGCTTGGCAAGTCTCGGTCCAATCCGGAAATGTTTAATCCCTACACACGAAAGAAAGGTAGAAATGACCACCGGAGGAGAACGAAGCGCCGGAATGCAAAACGGACAACGGGGAAAATGCTCGAATGCATGAGATGCACACGTATGCAAATGCAATGCACATGATGACATGATATGAGATGCATGACAACGATAACAACACACAGAGACAAAGACCCGAACCTGAGAAAATAAAATAACTTAACGCTGGAAACGGCAAGAGTTGGAATACATATTGGGTAAGTTACATCCGGGGTGCTACACACACGATGGAGACTCATCCAAGCTGAAGCGGCATAAATCAGGGATAGCGTGTCCCAGCATGTCGTTCATCCGGCAGTGCGCACTGAAGACACAACCATGCTTCATGAACGGCAGGCCTTCCGTGTCGTGCACGGAAGGTGGCATCCGCTTCACAATGGGGTAGCTGTCCCCAATGAAAAGCGAGTACTCTCCAAGAGTGTTCCTCGGCACCCACGTAGCAACACGGGGGTCGAACTCGGCACCGTTCATCTGGTACACGCGGCATCCCAGATCTGGACACATGGTGACGTACATAGTCAAGGTCCATGCATAATAATGTTGTGCTCAAATATGGCGGTCAGTAATACTGTGCAGCAAATAGTACTACTCCGGTATAGAGGAAGTAAAATAACTGGCTTATTATATATAGCCACTCTTGGCTACATAGATGAGATACTAAGACATGGAAAAACAAAAATTGTGGCAGCTAGTGGGTTCAAGTCTTCAAGGGCCTAGCTAGCTATACGCGTCCTCCAAGGTAAAAAGTACTCCTACTAGTACAACAATGAAAGAGAAGGAGAGAGGGTTAGAAAATGGAATACCTGGGTAGATGGTGACGGTCTGATCGTGGTAGATTGTGTGACCATGTTGCACATCAGTGGTACCATGGGTAACGACTGCTAGGATAGTTGATCCCAATATGCCAAGTCAGCTACAAGGTTCCAGGTTAGACCGAATCACGGATGCAAATGCACATCCAGGATCGGCGATCTTATTTTGATCGGGGGATGACTGGTCCCTGCAAAATAATGGAGTACCGTTAGGGATGCAAATGATGGTTTGTGCATTCCGTTTGTAATCTCCCATAACGTAGGTTGGCAACCATATGAAACAAGTCCCCTGGCTTGTCACCGCGAAGATGCGGCCTAGATGGCGCATGGCGTCTTCAAACGTGTAGGGGTACAAATCTGCCGCGGCCAACATGCGCCAGCCTCTGCCGTTACTGCCTCTTGCATTGATGGCAATCCTTATGTCGAACACCGCGATGAAATAGTAATCGTCGTAGCCGCATCGCTTTGTTAGCGGGTCCGCAATTGCTATCTTCTTCAATCTCATGTAGGCATCATCATACGTATTCAAGCCCAGCCAGTCCGGAAGGCTGATCCCAATGGTGGAGAAGGGGTCTACCGGAATGGCCGCACTGATGTGGATGTTGTGCAAAATGATGGTGGTATCCGGCCGGAGGTATGCAAGCCAATCTTCGTTGGCACCGACCCAGACTATATATAAGACGGTGGGTAGCGGATAAATTATGGGATGGAAATGGAATAACTAAGTACTACATGATCAAACTCCATTACTGACCTGCTCATCGGACAAAATCCGACTACCTCTCAATGTCGGCAACTCTAGCGGAGTCAACGTGCAACCATGGCAAGGGAGCGGTGGACTATTTGAAGGATTGTCCCATAGAAGAATCTTCTCCTCAAGGACGCATGGAAGACTAACAAGCATGGCATGTTTAAGCAGCATCTTGAAAAGTTAGTGCAGGAAGCACCGAGTCTTGCGGCGGTGAGGACGTCGGAGCGGCGTGCGATTTCTCCCATAGGATCGTCGTCCAAGGTCTCCCAACCCCGACGAGGAGGATAACCACCTGGCGAATCCATGGGAGCAGCGATGAACTGCCTTCTCTTCGGGGGGAGGGGAACTGGCGAGGAGGAGATAAGAGCGTAGTAACCGCAGGGCCTCGTCCCTTCCAACTGTAGATCGTTCCTCAGCGAAGGGGTGAGGCTATTATTTACTACTACTACTCCCTCTGATTCTTTTTACTCTGCGCATAAGAGCAGACCCGGATACCAAGGCAGGGGCTCGCTGCATGCTTTCTGGACGGAAATACCCCTGTCGCATGGATGGGAGGAGCTAGCAGCTATAAATGCCCCATGCAGCCCATTGGCTGTCCGCCCGCGTTCTCCTCTCTCTACATGCTGCATGGATGTCTCCCTCTCTCTCACATGACTGCATGCGGTGGCGCTGGCCTATGAGAAGCTTGTGAGGAGATAGCAATCTTCTCTCCAGAAGAGATTTTTTTGAAAGAAAGGGATTATGGAACATTATGGGATTGCATTATACTGTAAATAATAGCACTAGTAAGATATTTTTGGCACTAGGTAGTAGTTTTTGGCGTGGATTAAGAAATTTTGGGTATATTTTTGCCATTTTTTGTACACGCCAACTAGTGTCAAAAAATGTCTTACATTATGTGACGGAGGAGTATGTACTCATACTGTAGTAGTACTAGTACTACTTTTCTCAACTAGTAGTGCGATGTACTGTACTTCTAGTCTAGTCTAGTATAGTGCATCAGTTTTGAACTCTTGAATCTCAGAGCCAAGGAGCTACAGTTGGAAGTGGAGGGTACTACTGTTCTCTAGAACCATCGCTGTACTATCAATGCAGGGGAAGTACACCTGTGTAGTGGCCTAGTGGGTACTCTCGGTGCTCTATTCAGTCGCTCCTCTCACGTAGCTGGCCTACTCAGCCGCTCCTCTCACGTAGCTGGCCTACTCAGCTGCTCCTCTCATGTAGCTGGCCTACTCAGCTGCTCCTCTCATGCACACACTAGCAGCCTGTTTATCAGCGACGGTTACTGCGGGAGCAGAACATTTGAGTTATTTGATACAGCGAGACTAGGCTTTTCGCTTCCATTTGTGGAGGTGTAATGGATCTCGTCGAACTTTGTTAGTAGTTCCTTCTTTATGAATGAGATGAAGCAAAGCTTTTGCCTCCGTTTTAAAAAAAACACGTCAAGAGGAATTTCTTTTATAGTAGAGCCGATAATGGAGTGAAGTCCATGCGTGCAACGCCACAAGCTACAGAGTAGTAGTACTTCCTCCGTCTAGGTGTGTAAGTCATCTTACGTTGTGCATCGCGACCAAGGCGGAGTGGAAAATGAGAAAATTTAATGTCTTTTTGCTAATTAATAGCATTACATGCAATGAACTAACCACTGCATGTTATGTTTGGTAGTCTCAAGTCATTGAAAGCATGCACAGCCCACATACCTTATTGGTTGATATGCCATAAAACAAAAAAACGAGAAGGGAGTTAATGTACGGTGCCTAAGTGTTTTGTGATTATATGGTTTTCGTAAGGTGACTTACACACCTAGACGGAGGGAGTAGAGCACTTTATGTACAGAGCCATATTGCATAGTTCACAATGCCTCGCCAGGCTTTTCCGGCTCCTCAGGCTTAATTGGGAGGCGCTAGTTTAAATATGCTACTAGCTGATGAGGAAGCTGCAAGCGAGGTGCGGCTAGGGCGAGCACGCGAGCCACGGGATGCTGGGAAGGAAAACCCGTTCACGTGGCTAGGTTGTCTAGTGCACCCAGATTGTGGGGCCGCACGTCCATTTGACTTCAAAACTCAAACTACCCATGTAAAATATTGGCTCACAGCGAAGTGTAGTAGTACTATTTTTAAAAAAAATGCCGCCGTGTGTTCGGCCGGGATCGAACCCACAAAACGAGGTATACACTCCCGAGACCACTAGTAGTACTCGTTGGAGTACAACGCAACCTAGAATCGCCTTTTGTCGCTAGTAGTGCATACATTGTTCCTTACAAGAAACCCCTACCATCTGCTGTTGGCTATACGCCAGTGCCATGTCATCTACAGCCCATCTTATAGCCAACATGTACAATAATACGTAGATCAAAAGAGTCTACTACTTTTTTATTATGTGGCCCACTTCTCATTCTCACAAAGTGCCCAGGAGCACGTGCTAGAGCTGGCTCTTCAAGAAGAGCCCGCTTACCTTCTCTCTCCTCTTCTCTTTCCTCCAACTAAGCAGAAATATACTAGTTTATTACTTATAGCCCACTGACTCGGCTCTATTGTACTTGCTCTAATAATGCAAGAAACCACTAAAATGCCAAGAAACTACTACCACTTGCATACGTGGCAGACTTAAGATAATACTACCTTATCAACCATTGTACATGCTCTTACCAACAAAAATCCTAGAGTGACCTCCTACCTCCAGCCCATCCACCTAGTCATCCTTGGCCATGGGACGCAGCTACCGCCGCTGGCAGAAGGCGAGGTCAAAACCACCGGCGGTGCGGAGCCCATGTTGCGGCAGCCCGGATGCCAGCTCCGTCCGGTGCTCGCGGCCGCTAGCTAGCCAAGATAGCTCCGTCCAGCTGCTTGTCTGCAAGGTTTGCTAGCTAGATTGGCACGGCAGCGCGGCGGCTTGCTCACGCGCGTCGCGCTAAGGCCAGCCATCTAGCTCGAGTGAAGGCTAGCGCGACGGCTTGCTCGATCGTGAGTCACGCTCGGGCCAGCCTACCAACCCGTGCGGAGGCCAGCGCGGTGTCCGGCCCGTCCGGCGGAGCGGCGGCCAACTCGCTCATCACCGGCGCCACCGACAAACACGCATCAGTACTGTTTGAAGTAATGTTCAGGAAAAATAATGATTTGAGGGGGAATAACAGGATAGAAGGTCATATGTGGGTCCCTCGTGTCAACGGTCAAACAAAATGTGTTGGTTTAAGCTGCCTCGTCAGCACGGACGTGTGGGCCAACCCTATCATAAATGGGTTTAAACGAACCTAATCGGTAGGAGTACTAGGTAGTTTTTGGCATGGATTAAGAAATTTTGGGTATGTTTTTGATATTTTTTGTACAACAGATTCTTCCTAGGGCTGGTTGAAAGTGGTAGTTTTTTGTTAAATGCTCTACATATTGTAAGTAGGAGTGAAAGTTAAGCTTTGGAAGCCAATAAGCAAGGCTAGTTACATAGTGCATATGTGTACATGATTGAAAGTAAATATAAATCATGAGTGACTAACATCTTGATGGAAAACTCGAAACTATGGAATACTAGGAAAAAAATGCATGGTTGGAAATACTAGCAATGTTCATGTCCGTTGCAACGAATCATAATTAGAATAATACTTATTCACAAACTTGGTACAAAACACTCTAATTTTTATATACATATGTCACTAGAGATATATTAGGTTTCAATTAGAATATATTCCTTGGGCTGTTTTGGTGAGGTCAGGGAGGGAAGTGGTTGGTTTTAAGATTCTAATTATGGGTTTTTCTGCAAATTGGTAGATAAGTGGGATGTTGGTGAGAAAAGGCAACAACTTACCTCACAATCGTTAGATGTAGATCTAATGGTCAGAAACGACGGATGGCAGACACACCAGCATCACCAACTTAGTCTTGTGTAGGAGTACTAGCAAGATCCGTGCATTGCACGGAACATCAAGATGCATTTTTTTACAAAACACTTGTTGTGATTGACCCTTGCGGGAGTAATCCCATGTGTAAAAACTAATGATATCTCGAGAAATATGAGATAAGGTGAAGAGGAGTGGGGTGTGGTGGTGGTTGGTGGTCGGACTGAGCGGAGGCATGGGGATTGACGACGCCGGCAGCGGCCACCAGGCCAGTTTGTTCGAGAGGCTTCCTTTCTTAATTGTTCAACAATGAGGTTTGTTGGAGATAAGGATGAATGAGGGAAGGCCTTGTCTGCAAATGTGGAGAGGGGTGCGGGTATATTTTATTTTAATTTCCATCCGTCAGATATAGATCGGACGGTCTATATTGCAAGATGGCACACGTACCATCATCACCAACTCAGTTTTTTATAAGAGAAGAAATATAAGTATGGAGATACAAACGTATTATCGATACTTTCTTCCGTAAACTAGCATCTACATTCTATTCAACGCCTCGGCATGTGGGGCCTTAGCACAATGACTTCTCGACTGTGTAAAACAAAGATTTTCCCATCACCGACAAGGAGGGGGTGACGGCGGTGTGCTTTTTGGCTTGCTCTAGTCCTAGTAGTCATACTAGGTGGTCTAAGCACGTGTAGATTTATTCTTTTTCATGTCTCGTGTTCGCCGTACTGCCATGACTGTTGATGAATAGACGGTAAGTTATTCACGGGGAAACCCTTGTTGAGCGTGTTTGCGAGAGAGAGAGATAGTGTGCGTGTGTGATATGTTAGAGATTGAGGCAATGATAACAGATTCTTTGTGTCTATGTGTGTGGAGGATAGAGAGAGACATGTACATGGGGCTTTGTGTTGTGTAACGTGGAGACACATATACATAATTAGAGAGTGAGTGTGTGAGATACACATGCGGACATGAGGAGAGATGAGGATCCAGATAAATGGGTGTTTGTGCGTGTCTGTGTGTGTTTGTGCACGCATTTGTGTGTGAGAGGGAGAGAGAATGTATGTGGAGTAGAGAGACCATTGATGATGTAAACCTAGTATAAGGGAAGGGGGAATGGTGTGACATTTGTAGTAGCGAGATAGCACGGGTGCGGGCGGGGGGAGCAGACTATTTGGAAGAGACATCGAGTGTGTGTGGGGGAGAGGGTGTGAGAGCGAGAGAAAGAGAGAGCTAGCGACGGAGAGAGAGAGAGAGAGAGAGAGAGGAAGAGAGGGGGCGAGAGGGGTCGTTTGTGTCCATAAATGGCGTATAGATAGGAGACAATGTTGATGTTGTCCGAAATTGGCCTATGAACGGAGGGTCAAGGGAAGCGAGTCATCGTGTGTGTGATAGGGACTTCATGAGAGATCTAGAATAGATGGTGTAGAGAACAATGTGCGAAATCGAGAACGATTACACATTAGGGAGCTATGCAAAGAGTCACGACATATATGTATACAGGGAAGGAGCTGGGGCGGGTCCGCATGTGGGAGAGATAGAAAAAGGAGAGTGGTGCACAAGGAGACAAAGTGTGCTTGTTTGCAGTGGGGGTGGTGTGTGAGGTGAGTGCGTGAGAACCACATAACTAGGGAGATAGACGTTTGGGGGCGACGTTTTGTGTGTATGGGAAATATACACTCTACATAGTGTGTGTGCTTGGGTAAGAGAGATAGCGGGAGACCTAGAGAGTGAGGGAAGAGATGTGTGCATGCCCGAGAGACAAAGTGATAGAGACCTATGTTGGGGTCCAGACTTTACAAGAGAGAGGGGTGTTAATGTGCTCGTGTGTTGGTGTTTGGGGGAGAGAACGACTTCTCTATGTGTGTGTGTGTGGTGGTGGTGGGGGGTTGACTTAAGATAAAGAGTGAGGTGTCTATATTTGAGGGACTTTAGCGTAATTGAGATATTGTGCACTCATGGTTGATCAATTTGTTTCACAGTTGTACTATGAGATAACGATACTTTTGAATATGCGTGATATACCTTGATGTACCAGAATTACAAACCTAATATTGGAATTTTGGAATTCGACTCCATCATTAGCTTTTGTTATTCATTTAAAAGGAGGTACATTTTTTAAGCCGGGATTTCATGATTTCAAATTCATATATCAAACCTAGAGATATACACATACGGGCATGTTCAAACTTTATAATCATCCACTTTATTCATACACATACACATTTTTGCTTTTGTCATCATATTTAGGATAAACACATTTGGAATTTCATGTGAATTGGACCGTATGATGGTATTTTCTTGTAGTAGCTCAATGATCCATATTTGAATTGAATGGACAATCTAAGTTTCGAGTTGGAGACATTGATTTTCAAAACTTGCACATTTTTTTGCGTGCAAAACAAAAAAATTGTCGGCCATGATATCATAGTCGGCCGTACGAGAGCAGAATACTTATAATTTTAGGCGCCAAAAGCTTTCAAACTTCCCGCTCACATCGAAATATCACGCGCCCGAAAGTTTACCCTGCAATATTCCTGTTTTACCCCTGCCACATGAATGGAAAAGGGTTGCTTTGGTAACTCCATTGTTTTCCCCTCTTTGCCCCCAACATTCTTCCCTAGAGCCCCTCCCCTTCCCCTCCCCGACCCCCCCAACCACGGCAAGCCGCCGAATCTAGTCCTCCGCCGCAGCGGTGGACCTCACACCCCGCCGGATCTACCTTCCGCACCTTGGAACCCCCAACTGCCAACTCACCACTTCACCGGAGCCGCTTCAGCGACTGGCTTGTCCACCGCGCCAGATCTCCTTGACCGCCATCATGGTCCACCGCACCGGATCTGCTTAACCGGTGCCCTCGTCCACCACAGCATAGGCCCTTCACTGACTCCCTCGTCCGCCCCTTCGCTGGCCCTTCATACAAGCCCTTGTCCGCCACAACAGATCCGCCTCACCGAAAGCACTGTACAACGCGCCCGCCAAAGCCTTCGTCCACTGCACCGGACCCGCTCCACGAACGCCATATTCAAATCCACCGGCCCTACTTTACTGATGCCGCAGCCTCATCAGGTTATTTCGATTTGTACTCCTTCGGTTTTTCTCTTTATCGTGCAACTGTTCACTTACCACAGATGAGCTTTCTTGTATGTCGACAAGCGCCGCAACCGTAGCACCGGAGCCGCTTCAGCGACGGCGACAGCCGGCCCAAACTCAACTACAACACGAGCACCATCGACGATCCTTAGCTATCAAGTATGACAATGATACCCATATGCCGCTGAGAATCAGGTACTATTATCCAACGGCCGGCACCTACATTCACTTTCCTAGCATAAGCACCGCACCTTTGAATTTCTTCAGGGCATCATTCAGTTTTTCATGAGACGCGTTATTCTTCTTGCACCTGTAGGGCCATACTTCTTGCAGTGAACATGTTACATGTGCTAAATTACATACCAGTGCACATATAGTTAATATGCTTTGGTTTTGTTTTGATGCCACTTGTTGGTTCCATCAGACTGCTTAATGTTCTCTATGCTTAATTACACATCAGCAAACTAGCATGTGGTTCCGCTGCTTTTTGTTCGTTCTGCCCTACATTTTCTGATGCTAGCTATTACATCACTGCTCCGAGCCTCTGTTCATTACTTGTTTGTGTGTTCTTGATCTTCCCAAGTTGCATGACTAATTTGATTCTTCTATTAACTATGGAGCTGCCAACCCCATCAAGCAAAATATTTGTTCTTTTGGGGCTGGCACCTCGAACAAGCATAAAAATAGAGGGAAGCAGATATATTGTTGTGTATGCACACACCCTTCTTTCATTAGTTTAGATGAACCATTGATGATCAATTCGGACCAGTGCATGCGATTAAAATTAATTTTACCTAAATAGATGGTGCAGAATAAACTACAACAACTAGATTTGCAACCACGAGATGCTGACGATATCTTCAAAGAACATTGCAACAGCAGCTGGGCTTCACAGCAACATATGGTAAGCCAGTGTGTTTTAGTACATGTGAAATGTAATGCGAGTGGGCTGCTTTCTTGGCTTGTGCCCTCAACATGTAATCCTACCGAATTACAAATAGTTCAGTTGTCTGCTTTGCTGTATTGCTTGATTCGAATGCTTATTTGTTGTTACGCTATACCTGAGTTGGCCAATATGTCAGCAGTGCCTGATGTACTATCGTAAAGAAATGCATGCCTATTTCATTTAAGTCCTTAACTTCTCCTCTCAACTTCATCACAAGACTGTCTTCATTGTTTATATGAGGCCGCACTGTTAAGTGCTTTCTCAGATTATTTCAACTGCTTAGATGCATTGGCAACTTAAATATAGCGGTTGTACACTCCCTTTCAACTAGGGATGTCAACTGGGTCCCGTTTAATCCTGATTAAAGCCCACTAGTGGTATGATAGTTCAAAAGAGTTTTTGTTTTTTGGGGAAAATGAACTAGGGAGGTAGCAAAAACTAACTAGATGGGACTGGCGGATGTCGTTTATTTGCCACTTACATCCCTAGTTTCATCTTACCATTTTAATTTCTTTTCGGCTGATGCTGCTTCAAACCATTTAAATATAGTTTGCCATGCTCGGCAATAATTCGTCCGTCGTTTACCACGTAAGCTTACTGCATGGATCATACGATAACTATCTCTTACTGATGTCCAGCGGAAACCTTTTAGGATACCGTTCACACTAGGACACAATGTACAACCCCAGAATCTATTTGTGGAAGCAGTGCGCCATCCATGTTACCAGATGGTAGCAGTTCAGAGGCAACACCGCCGGAGAGCAGTCTGAGCACAGATATTATAGTGCTTGAGGCTCTACTAGAGGCAGAAAGAGATGGTGTGGCTGCCATGAATGAGGTAATCTTTATCTTGAGGCTGGAAATTACGGAATTAGCGGCACGCATTATGCAAGCAACCCAAGAATTGGAGGAAGTAAGAATGTTGCATTTGAAGACGAAGGACGTCCTGCTGTTTCTGCTATCTGAAGCCCAAGGTAATCCCGGTTCTTCTTTAGATACCAGTTGAAATTGTCATTAGATTATTGTACTTGCATATTGTGTCATGTCTTTGAATGGATTATGTTGCAAGACCCCCTATGTTGTCCATGTGTTGTAATGATCCGAATTTTTTAGGCGAGGTAATCCTCAGTACTTGTATGATTGACATAAGGTGAACTGTTTTTCGTGTGAGCATATTGTATTGGATGAAATAACTGTTTGACTCAGAGTGTATCCAACCTACTGAATTCGAAGATCACGGCATTTCTAAATCATAATCATATATAAAGGTGGAATAAATCTTTGTTGTGGTTTTGAAGAAATAAATAAAAAACATATAATTATCTGTGGATATTTGTAATCGAATACAAATTGAATTTGAATTTATTTGCCAAGTCCTAGGGCAAACGTGAATGCTAATTCTCCCAAGTTTTGAACAAAGCGGCTAAACACCCACTATAATTTGTGGGCTGCCCGAAGCAAGTGTTTGCGAGATGGAAATTACTGTCTACCCCTGACACTTGACATCCTTATCGACCGGATTTACACTGCTGTCGATAGGGGTAGACTAGTAACTTCAATCAGACGTGACACGACGGCCTCTGAGCCCATTCAGACACGATGGGCGCCAAACGTGGGCGGCAAAACACATTTGATTCAAGCTCGTCCGAAAGACATGTGCCTCTTCCTCCATTTGCCCATTCATACACGGTGGGCGGCAAAACAAACTCTCCTCGTCCAAAATCGATGTAGGCTAATATTTTAAATAGGGGCAGATGTGTAACTTCCATCAAACGTGACACAACTGCCCTACCTGTCAGCCCCGTTCATACACCATGGGCGCCAACCGTGGGCGGCAAAACACCCTCTTCTCGCCCAAAATAGTTACCCGCAAATATTTCGGAGATGCGAGATTACCGTCCTATCCCCAACCGACGCGATGTCTAAAATTTTAAACGGGGGATAAGTTCGTAACTTTCCCCCATTTTAGAGAAGCATGTCCCAAAGTTTGAGATCCCCCTCCCCTCCATTTCCCCATTCATACACCATCGGCGGCACGACAACATCCGCATTGCGGCCAACCTCCTCCCTCTGCCACCCCATCCTCCACCTTGCCGGAGCCGCTACCCCTACCCCATCATCCACTACAAGAGATGGACGTCTCTCATCCACGACGCTGGACCAGGATCCTTTCATCGCCTCCTCTCGCTTCATCGGTGACGTCGTCCACCTTGTCGTTGCCGCTCCTACGACCGCCTCGTCCACGGCAACAGGATATATCCTCTGACCCGGCCGTCTGCCGTCTAAAGTCTTCTTCCCCGCCGCTGGCAGCCATCGCACCCGCAGCACCCTCAATGTATCAGCATAGGCCTACACGGCGTCGCAAGAGAAGTGGTACTCTTCCATATGTGCTTAAGTTATTGATCTCACCTGGAAAATAGATCGTAATTTGTTTACTGTACTTTTCTTGTCCATACCAAATCGTAGTGGCTAGTTGAAAGCAAACATTGGTTGCGAAGTAGCATTGTCTGGTTTGCACCTTCAGATCCACCATGGCACGGGCACTATACTCGTAAAGCTTATGGTTCCCACCTTTATATTCACTACCATCATCGTAGGTGCTTCGTGTCGTGCTAGCACTGCTCCTCAAGACCTCAACCCAAAGCTTATGTGTTGAAATACGAATCTGATATGATGCTCATATCACTAAAACAGAGAATGTTTAATTGGTCACCTAATGTTCCTATATTCGTTTCGAAAAGCATGTGCGCCACCCACTGGTCCAGCTAGTTCCACTTTCCTGATTTTTCTCTTGATGCTTAGGGTTTTCCCCTTTTGTCTACTCTGCTATGATCTGCGTAGGTGCTTTCTGTCGTACTAGCATTACTCCACCCTTCAAGCTAAACAACACAACACTCAGAATTCGAAAGCTTAGTTGTTCAAATATGATTGTGATATGATACTGATATTAGTTAACCGGCACATTTAATTGGTTAGCTAAAGGTCCCACTTGAGTTTCCAAATGAATGTGCGACATATAGAGAGACAACATAATTGCATTTCTTTGTCACTTGTTGACCGTACTTTCTTGTCCATACCAAATCTTAGTTGTTATTTCAAAGAAAAGATCGGTTGCTAACTACCCTTTGCGCGGTTTGCAGCTTCAGATCTGCTATCCCACTGCCACGGTCAACACTGTACTCATCAAGCTTATGTTTTCTCCATTTTATGATGACCACAATTAGCCTACGTGGTTCGTGTCGTAATAGAACTGCTCCACCCATTGAGCTAAACAAGCTTAGTTGTACAAATTCATATCTGATATTATTGCTGATATTAGTAAAACTGAGAGATGTTTAATTGGTTAGCTAAATGTTCCTACTTTAGTTTCGAAATGCATGTGAGCCACATATGGAGAGACCGGAAAGAATAGTATTTCTCTGTGCGCTCTGGTTCATCATGGGTGGCCAACCGACATTGTATTGAAAGACTTGTAATATCTTCAATCTGCTTTCTCTTCTGCTCTTCTTTAAGATGATACTCTTCTCTTGCGGTCTACTGGTCAGGTCGAGTTGTTCTCCCTTAGTATATTTTGAATCTGTCAGGTCAGGTCGACTTGTTCTTCTTTACTATATGTTGAATCTATCATCTGCGAAGTGTCATCACTTCTGGAGCTCTCATATTTTGAGTAGTAGGCCACATTATATTAATGCACACAACAAATTACAGCATGCATGGCATCTTTCAAAAGAATTTCAGAGATAGTACAAAGGGGTTTACAGGGAGGCAGTATTGGATTAGAATCACTTATGCATTACAAAGAGAATCTCACTTGTTTTTATGTTTTCATGCATGTCAGATATTGAACATTATCAAAATGAATATGAGAATGGGCGCACGAGAGGAATATTGCGGAATGATCCACTGGCTAACAAACTTGGCATGGTGGAGGATGGCCTATCTTATTCACCCATCAAGGTGCTTGCTCTAACTTTGCAAAGTTGTATTGGTCGCACATATTTTGCATCTAACCTCTTGCATTACTTCTACTTTGTTACACCATCAGCTTAGTTTAAGCATCATATATGAGTATATGCCATACCTATCCATTTTCTGTACCTATTCCATGTGTTGTCACACTATGTTTTTCCAGTCAAATGTTGTTCTTTCATAATAGATGTCCAAAACGTAGAGGGTGAGTGCAGATCCTCAAGGAGTACAAACTAGGTATTTGGAAAAGGTAGTGATACCTGTTAAATCTGATGGATCGGCAGCCACAGAAAACACAGGCCCAACTGTACCACACTTTACCCCTACTCCAGTGGCCAAACCCCTATTAGAACTGCTGGGAGCCCAGCGTCAGGTACTATCTATGATATCAATTCAAAATTTGAACTCCTAAATTTCTGCTTGTGCCTTACCTTCTCTCTTGTATGAAAACTAATTTCAGATGAATCTCCTTGCTCAAAGGATCATACGATCTCAAAACAATAATGGGCTCTGCATTGCTCTTGTCAGTACCTCTCTCCCTTTTGCCTTGTAACAATGTACTTAATTAATTGCTATTTGATTATGTATCATCAGTCTGCACCTGAGCTTCATTATCCTCTGTTTCTTCCAATATTATTTGATCTATATTTACTCTTTGCAAAATGTAGAATAATGGCAACGCTTATAAAGAATTTTCTTTGGGGAATTTATTGAATTATCCTTCCATCAACATGGAGAAGGGCTTTGTCCAGCCCGTGTTAACATGTAATGTAAGTTCATCCTTCTCAAGCCTTCAAACTTTGTTCTAGTATATATTTGGATAGGCATCATTTCCTCCACTGCTGTTTGCTTTGCTGTTTACATCTGATTGGATGTTTGCAACAACTACCAGTTTCAAATTGTAGTTGTAAAAACATGTTCCTTATGCAGAATAGATCCATTTATTTGCTTATATAATTGTGAAGCCTGTTACGTGTCTCCTTGTTTCTCTTTCAGACTCGTATCTCTTATGCCAGGCAGAACTTTAGGGAAGATAGTGAGCCAAACCATCTTGAGGACAGCGAGATGACCCCAAGGTCCTGTCTTGATGAAGACGGTGAGTTGAAGTAACTCACCAGCAGGTGTGAGACAACCTCTGTGCGGTCGCTGCCTTAATTAGTTCGACTTCTTCAGTCTCAACTGAAAGCGGAAAGGCTTGCTTCAGCTCAGCTTCGACTTGAAGTCAAAGATGCAATGAAGATGTCAGAGGACTGCTGTGCGCACCATCATGCCTTAAATCTAGTGTTGATGCATCTATCGTTGACACAACTGAGGTCTACTCAGCTTCTTCAGCTGTTTGGGGGGGCGACCTGGCCAGGCCTAGTGCCTTCTGAAGTGCTCTCAATTTTGTATATTCTTTTGTCGGCGCGTTTATTTGCACTGGTGGCGAACTTTGATGCCTAGTGGATGTAATATGTGTGATAGCCGTGATAGCGTAGCGTAAGTTGCTTTCTTATTTATTTCCTTGTTGTCTTGTTTATTTGTTTGCTTGTGGTCATTGCAGATCTTTTTCCACGGTTTACTAGTGGCTGCAATAACCTATTTTTTAAAACTAGGCCATAATAACCATGGGCTAATATTTACTGTAGTGACATTGGGCCTTCTACGGGCCGTTGAAACAGTGGGCCTTCTACGGGCCGTAGAAACAGTGGGCCTTGTATGGGCCGTATCATCAATGGGCCTTATACGGGCAGTATGATCGATTGGCCAGACATGGGCCAATAACAGGCCGCGTTATGGCCGTAAACGGGCTAGAGTTGGAATCATTCGTTCATGGGCCGACCATAATGGGCCATCGTTAATAGGCCGTATTTGATGACGCTATGAAAACGGCCCAACGTATTAAAGGACCACAAATGGGCCGACTGTAACCAGTGGCTGAATTTGTCCCACAAGCAGAAAATGACAGTAACGGGCCGTAAGTAAACGAATGCTGGAAATGAGCCCAAGAATAAATGGGCTCTGAGAAGGCCGAAAGATAACATGGGCTGGAAACGGCCCAACGGAATAACGGGTTGTTAATGGGTATAAAGTGATACACTATTCATTACGGGCCAGTTTCACCACGGGACGTTAATGGGTGTAAAGTGATACACTGTTCATTATGGGCAAGTTTCACCACGGGCCAGTTACATAGGGCCTCTTATGGGCCGAAAGACGTCATGGGCCATACATGGGCCAGAAGTGAAAACGGGTTGGAATCATATTGGGTGGCCCAGATGACGCTACTGGGCCTAATTCGGATAGGGCGTAACGGGCCTTGGGTTAGCGGGCTGTAAATGGGCTATATGCAAACATGCCGTTAACAGGCTTTACATGGGTCGGCCCGCCACCTTTTGACCAAGTCAAACGGGCCGGTCTTTTCACAGGAATGGGCCTCTATTGGGTCATGCCATGTGTCGATGTATCATAGGCGCCTTCTGTCCAATGAGTGGATGACATATGTCCCAACGATGAGCCGACACGTGTTTCCTCCAGCCAATGATGATTTTACACATGGAAAATCCCCATTGGTCGGGGCTATTAATGGGTTATCGGATCCAAAACCCGACCCGATAGCTTAACGGTGTTCCGTTACTGTGGATGCCACGTGTCGGTCACCCTTGACGAAAGCATTTCTGTGACGCGGGATTTATCATGGAAGTGGACACTTCCGTGATGATAATTTTGGTAATGTCATGGAACACTTCTACGATAGCACAGGTATGACTATCTTGATTCTGTCATAAAATCATCATGGATGTACATGCATGACAGAAAATGTGACCTACTGTGACAAACATGTATCATCACAGAAGTGTATTTTTTTTGTAGTGTCACATGTAATCAATATAAATGATATGATATGGCCATCATCGTCTTGTGCTTGTGATCTCCATCTCCGAAGCACCGTCATGATCACCATTGTCACCGGCGCGACACCTTGATCTCCATCGTAGCATCGTTTTCATCTCGCCAACTATTGCTTCTACGACTATCGCTACCGCTTAGTGATAATGTAAAGCAATTACAGGGCGATGGCATTGCATACAATAAAGCGACAACCATATGGCTCCTGCCAGTTGCCGATAACTCGGTTACAAAACATGATCATCTCATACAACAAAATATAGCATCATGTCTTGACCATATCACATCACAACATGCCCTGCAAAAACAAGTTAGACGTCATCTACTTTGTTGTTGCAAGTTTTACGTGGCTACTAAGGGCTGAGCAAGAACCGTTCTTACCTACGCATCAAAACCACAACGATCTTTGTCAAGTTAGTGTTGTTTTAACCTTCTCAAGGACCGGGCGTAGCCACACTCGGTTCAACTAAAGTTGGAGAAACTGACACCTGCCAGCCACCTGTGTGCAAAGCACGTTGGTAGAACCAGTCTCGCATAAGCGTACGCGTAATGTCGGTCCGGGCCGCTTCATCCAACAATACCGCCGAACCAAAGTATGACATGCTGGTAAGCAGTATGACTTGTATCGCCCACAACTCACTTGTGTTCTACTCGTGCATATAACATCTACGCATAAACCAGGCTCGGATGCCACTGTTGGGGAACGTAGTAATTTCAAAAAAAAACCTATGCACACGCAAGATCATGGTGATGCATAGCAACAAGAGGGAAGAGTATCGTCCATGTACCCTCGTAGACCGTAAGCGGAAGCATTATGAGAACGCGGTTAATGTAGTCGAACATCTTCATGATCCGACCGGTCCAAGTACCGAACGCACGGCACCTCTGAGTTCAGCACACGTTTAGCTCGATGACGTCCCACGAACTCCGATCTAGCAGAGCTTCACGGGAGAGTTCCATCAGCACGACGGCGTGTTGACGGTGATGATGTTTCTACCGACGCAGGGCTTTGCCTAAGCACCGCTATGATATGATCGAGGTGGATTATGGTGGAGGGGGGCACCGCACACGGCTAAGGGATCAATGATCAACTTGTGTGTCTAGAGAGTGCCCCCTGCCCCTGTATATAAAGGAGCACGGGGGGAAGGCCGGCCGGCCCTCTATGGCGCGCCAGGAGGAGGAGTCCTCCTCCTAGTAGGAGTAGGACTCCCCTCTTTCCTACTCCTACTAGGAGGGGGAAAGGAAGGGGGAGGAAGAAGGAAAGGGGGCGCCGCCCCCCTCTCCTAGTCCAATTCGGACCAGAGGGGGAGGGGCGCGTGACCTACCCTAGGCCAGCCCTCTCTCTCTCCACTAAGGCCCATAAGGCCCATTATTTCTCCGGGGGGTTCCGGTAACACCCCGGCACTCCGGTTTTCTCCGAAATCACCCGGAACACTTTCGGTGTCCGAATATAGTCGTCCAATATATCGATCTTTACGTCTCAACCATTTCGAGACTCCTCGTCATGTCTATGATCATATCCGGGACTCCAAACTACCTTCGGTACATCAAAACACAAAAACTCATAATACCGATCATCACCGAACTTTAAGCGTGCGGACCCTACGGGTTTGAGAACTATGTAGACATGACCGAGACACGTCTCCGGTCAATAACCAATAGTGGAACCTGGATGTTCATATTGACTCCCACATATTCTACGAAGATCTTTATCGGTCAAACCACATAACAACATATGGTGTTCCCTTGTCATCGGTATGTTACTTGCCCGAGATTCGATCGTCGGTATCTCAATACCTAGTTCAATCTCATTACCAGCAAGTCTCTTTACTCATTTCGTAATACATCATCCTGCAACTAACTCATTAGTTGCAATGCTTGCAAGGCTTATAGTGATGTGCATTACCGAGTGGGCCCAGAGATACCTCTCCGACAATCGGAGTGACAAATCCTAATCTTGATCTATGTCAACTCAACAAGTACCATCGGAGACACCTGTAGAGCACCTTTATAATCACCCAGTTACTTGTGACGTTTGGTAGCACACAAAGTGTTCCTCCGGTAATCGGGAGTTACATAATCTCATAGCCATAGGAACATGTATAAGTCATGAATAAAGCAATAGCAGTAAACTAAAACGATCAAGTGCTAAGCTGACCAAATGGGTCAAGTCAATCACATCATTCTCCTAATGATGTGATCCCATTTATCAAATGACAACTCATGTCTATGGTTAGGAAACATAACCATCTTTGATCAATGAGCTAGTCAAGTAGAGTCATACTAGTGACAATCTATTTGTCTATGTACTCACACATGTATCATGTTTCCGGTTAATACAATTCTAGCATGAATAATAAACATTTATCATGATATAAGGAAATAGATAATAACTTTATTATTGCCTCTAGGGCATATTTCCTTCATGCACAATTATGTAAGTGTTATGATTGTGTTTTTGTGCTTCAATTAGTGTTTGTGCCAAGCAAAGCCTTTAGGATCATGTTGGGTGACAGTTGACTTGATCTTGCTGAAAAACAGAAACTTTTGCGCTCACAAAAATAATTCTCATTTTTAACAGGAGCGTGATAAAATACCAATTAGTTTTGCAGAAGATTAATACACAAATTGTTCATGTGGTCCTAATTTTCAGAATTTCTGGAGTTAGAGAAGTATTCGAAATATCCAGATTGCTACAAACTGTTCTGTTTTTGACAGATTCTGTTTTCTTTGTGTTGTGTGCTTGTTTTGATGATTTTATGGTTTTATTTGAAGAGTTTTTGCCATAGAAAAGTTGTAATACAGTAGATATAATGCAAAAATAAAATACGAATGGTTTTGCAACAGTACTTATAGTAGTGATTTGCTTTTTTATACTAACGGATCTCACGAAGGTTTTGTTGAGTTTTGTGTGATTGAAGTTTTCAAGTTCTGGGTGAGATTACGATGTATGACGGAATAAGGAGTAAGAAGAGCCTAAGCTTGGGGATGCCCATGGCATCCCAATCTATTATCCAAAGAGAATCAAGCAACTAAGCTTGGGGATGCCCGAGTGGCATCCCCTCTTTCTTCTAACGACCATCCGTATTCTACTCGGAACTATATTTCTATTCATCACATGCTATGAGTTTTGCTTGGAGCGTCTTGTATGATATGAGTCTTTGATTGTTTTTCTTTTTATTTTAAGTCTTGTATCCTTGATGGACACGCCTATTTGAGAGAGCCAAAATTATGCTATGACTTGTTAGAATTGTTCTCTATGCTTCACTTAAATCTTTATGAGCTATGGAATTGCTCCAGTACTTCACTTATATCTTGTTGAGCATGGTGTGCTTTGTTATTTTTGAAAAAATGCTCTCATGCTTCACTTAGATTTATTTGAGAGTTAGTAACTTTTTTAAGAAATTCTCTCTTGCTTCACTTAAATTATTTTGAGAGAAAGAAATATTATGCTCATGATCTTCGCTTATATTTGTTTGAGATTATCAAAAGCAACACATGAAAATTAGTCCCAAAGTGATAGATATCGAAGAAGGATATAATAAAAACTTTCATGAAGATCATTGGACTAAATAAACTTGATTCCTTGTAATAGTTTTGAGATATGATGATGTGATATGTGAGTCATGTTGATGAGTAATTATGCTTTAGTAAGAATATTGGTGCTAAGGTTTGTGATTCCCTATGCAAGCACGAAAGTCAATAATTAGGCAATGAAATTATATCCTACTTGTGGTGCATTATTCGGTGTTAATTATTCTTAATGCTCGCTTATGAGATTTTTTGTTTCTTGGTTGGTCGCTTCTCAATCTTTTCGCTAGCCTTCATTTGCACTAAGTATGATCACTACTTGTGCATCCAAAATCCTTTAAACCAGTTTTGCCACATGAGTCCACCATACCTACCTATATGCGGCATTTCCGTGCCGTTCTAAGAAAATTTGTATGTGCCATCTCTAATTTTCAAAATAAATTTCTCTTTTGTGTGCTCGTACTGCTCATGAAACGGTAGGGGGTGGCTAATATATTTCCATGCTAGATATGTTATCCTCACGATGAGTGTTTGTTCACTTGTCATTACACGAGAGTAAGGCAAAGGTATTAGGGATGCCCAGTCCCGAAATGAAAAATGAAACTTTATGTTGTCAAATAATAAATTCCTTGGAAAGTGTTGGTATGGAAGGCACCCGTGGATACGGCTAGCCATGGAAAGTGAAAGTATGGTTGAAAAAAGGAATAAACTTTAGTTTATGTTTGGGAACCTCCTATGATATATCTAGCATGGAAAGTATTGGGAACTACTCGGTCATTCTCGTTGACAGGAAAAGCATGCCTCCCAAAATGTTATTATCTCTATCTTTTTCGCTTTGAGCTCTGGCACCTCTAGAAATCCCTACTCCCCTCTGTGAAGCGCCTTTCTTTTACTTTATGCAATTTTTATTTTTATTTGAGTCTCCATCTCCTCTTATAAAGCACCAACTAAGGGGCACTATGATTGTACTTGAGCATTGGGTGTAGCTAATATACGAGTATGTTCCATGAATGGATCAATGATTGAGCATAATGGGCCAGGGATAACTTATTTAGCATTGATATTTTGAAACACATGGTTGCTTGTTGATATGCTTGATTACTTAAGTCCTCATGTCAAAACTAGACTATTGCTTTGAACCATATAAAAGTCCATATGTCCATGCTATAAAGAAAAGAATATGGGATGAACATCTTAGGCAGCATTCCACATCAAAAATATTATTTTATCATTTACCTACTCGAGGATGAGCATGAATTAAGCTTGGGGATGCTGATACGTCTCCAACGTATCTATAATTTTTGATTGTTCCATGCTCTTATATTATCATTCTTGGATGTTTTACAATCATTTTATAGTCATTTTATATCATTTTTGGTAGTAACCTATTGACATAATGCCCAGTGCCAGTTGCTGTTTTCTGCATGTTTCTTACATCGCAGGAAATTGATATCAAACGGAGGCTAAACGCAGCGAAACTTTTTGTGGATTTTTTGGACCAGAAGACATCCAGTGGGCTAAAGAAGTACTGAAGAGGGAGCCCAAGGTGAGCACAAGACACCCAGGGCGCACCTGGAGGCCCAGGCGCGCCCTGGTGGGTGGTGCCCACCTTGGTGGCCTCCCACACCGCCCCTTTGTCTATAAATACCCAATATTCCAGAAACCCTAGGGGAGTCAACGAAAATCAATTCCAGCCGCCGCAAGTTCCAGAACCACCAGATCCAATCTAGACACCATCACAGAGGGGTTCATCATGTCCATTGGCGCCTCTCCGATGATGCGTGAGTAGTCTTTTGTAGACCTTCGGGTCCGTAGTTTGTAACTAGATGGCTTTCTCCCTCTCTTTTGATTCTCAATACAATGGTCTCTTGGAGATCCATATGATGTAACTCTTTTTGCGATGTGTTTGTTGGGATCCGATGAACTTTAAGTTTATGATCAAATCTATCTTTTTATCCACGAAGGTTATTTGAGTCTTCTTTGATCTCTTATATGCATGATTGCTTACACCGTCGTATTTCTTCTCTGATATTCGGGTTTTCTTTGGCCAACTTGATCTATTTATCTTGCAATAGGAAGAGGTGCTTTGTAATGGGTTCGATCTTACGGTGCTTGATCCTAGTGACAGAAGGGGAACCGACGCGTATGTATCATTGCTATTAAGGATAACAAGATGGGGTCTATTTCTACATAAATAGATCTTGTCTACATAATGTCACCATTCTTATTGCATTACTCCGTTTCTCCATGAACTTAATACACTAGATGCATGCTGGATAGTTGTCGGTGTGTGGAGTAATAGTAGTAGATGTAGGCAGGAGTCGGTCTACTAATCTTGGATGTGATGCCTATATAATGATCATTTCCTGGATATCTTCATGATTATTTGAATTTATATCAATTTCCCAACATTAATTCGTTTACCCACCATTTGCTATTTTTCTCGAGAGAAGCCACTAGTGAAATCTACGGCCCACGGGTCTCTTCTTTATCATATTTGCCTTTGTGATCTATTTTTATTTGCTTTTATATTCAGTTCCATTAAACCAAAAATACAAGAAATACCTTGCTGCAATTTATTCTTATTTGTTTTTTCCCACGTTCCCGCGAGATCTATTCATCCAATCTATCATATTTTATCACATCTATTTGCCAATTTCTGGCGCTGTTGCCCGAAAGGGATTGATAACCCCTTTAATACATCGGGTTGCGAGTATTTGTTATTTGTGTGCAGGTGCCGTTCACGTAGTGTTGCGTGGTTCTCATACTGGTTCGATAACCTTGGTCTCATCAATGAGGTAAATACCTACCTTCGCCGTGCTGCATCATCCCTTCCTCTTTGTGGAAATACTGACGTAGTTCAAGCAGACATCAAAAGGAACTTCTGGCACCGTTGCCAGGGAGACATCATCAACATCTACCAAGTTCCTAATCACAAATCTCATCTCCTTGCAATTTACATTATTACTTGTCATTTGCATCTCGTTTTCCTCTCCCCCACTTTACAAAAAAATGCCGTTTTATTCGCCATCTTTTTTCGTTCGCCGTTTCATCATCAGATCTATCTTCTTGCTTGCAATCATGAGTGATTTTGGTATGGCAGAAATAGATAATGGCCTAACTCCTAAAATTGGATGATCTGGCAATCTGGATGCTAAAACTTTTGTTTTGGGGCAAGGGAATGTTATAGGAAAAGAACGTATCCAAGAATTTTTAAATTGTGTGGGAAAGTTAAGTCTTGATGATGTTCCTATACTTAAGAGGACTAAATCTTATGCGGAAGCTATTTCAGCACTAGTTCTGAAACTTGAAAATAAATTTATCCGCACTCAACCTACCTTGCAAAGATAGTTTTTTGAGCTACCCGTTATAAAAAACCCCAAGGCTAAAAAGTTGGCTACTCTTTTTCTTATGAATGAATTTGACTATATAATACGGGAAGCTAGGGAAATCTTTGATTTTTATGGTATGAATCATGAAAAAACGGTGATAGATGAAATTATTTATAATGGTGATTATGCGTTAAGACATTTTCTTGGGGATAATCGAATTTTTTATGACAATCTTAAAAAGTAAGTCCCTATTCTAGATATAATCCAACAAGTTTTTAATAATGTTAATCAACATTATTCTTGGATTGTTGCCGGACATCAAAGAGGTTATGATGATAAGCAACTTGATAGTGCTAAGGTTTCCATGGATAATATATTTTATGTTGTTTTTGCAAAACCTCATGACAAAAATACCTCAAAGGAAATTAAGGAGAAGGATAACAAAACGTAGATCCTTGCTTTATGCCTAGCTAAGGGCATAAAACTATAGCGCTTGTTGGGAGGCAACCCAATGAATAAAATTTATTTTTGCCTTTTTCATTCTGTTATTGAGTGTTTACACAATTATGTTAGTGTTATGATTGTGTTTTTTGTGTTTTAATTAGTGTTTGTGCCAAGCAAAGCCTTTAGGATCATGTTGGGTGATAGTTGATGTGATCTTGCTGAAAAACAGAAACTTTTGCGCTCACGAAAATAATTCTCATTTTTAACAGGAGCGTGATAAAATACTAATTATTTTTGCAGAAGGTTTATATACAAATTGTTCACACGGTTCTAATGTTTCAGTATTTTTGGAGTTACAGAAGTGTTCGAAATATCCAGATTGCTACAGACTGTTTTGTTTTTGACAAATTCTGTTTCCTTTGCATTGTGTGCTTGTTTGATGATTCTGTGGTTTTCTTTGGAGAGTTTTTGCCGTAGAAAAGTTGGAATACAGTAGATATAATGCAAAAATAAAATATGAATGGGTTTGCAACAATACTTATAGTAGTGATTTGCTTTCTTATACTAACAGATCTCATGAACGTTTTGTTGAGTTTTTTGTGCTTGAAGTTTTCAAGTTTTGGGTGAGATTACGATGGATGAAGGAATAAGGAGTAAGAAGAGCCTAAGCTTGGGGATGCCCATGGCATCCCAAGCTATTATCCAAAGAGAAGCAAGCAACTAAGCTTGGGGATGCCCGAGTGGCATCCCCTCTTTCTTCTAATGACCATCGGTATTTTACTCGGAACTATATTTTTATTCGTGACATATTATGAGTTTTGCTTGGAGCGCCTTGTATGATATGAGTCTTTGCTTGTTTTGCTTTTTATTATAAGTCTTGAATCCTTGTTGGACACTCCTATTTGAGAGATGTCTGACAAATATAAGCCTCGGTATTATAGATGTGATATCAACGACCATCGACCAAGGAGTCCAGCCTCTTTGGCTACGCCACCATCTGTTGTGCATGTATAACAGGACTGACGATGCCACCCGGTCAATCCGGAGAGGCTTCAACAGTTATGCGGCCTTCAGCGTAGCCATAGCTGGCATTTATAAGGGCGAATCCATGGACTTCGCAAAGAGGAAATTCATTGATGTCCTATCTTACTACAATCCCGGCGACATAGTAAGTCTTCTCAAGCTTCTCCGTCCATCTGAGAATTACGTTTTATTCCCTCTAAACGGCCGATGTGTTTGACCAGTGATACGTCTCCAACGTATCTATAACTTTTATTGTTCCAAGCTATTATGTTATCTGTTTTGGATGTTTTATATGCATTTATATGCTATTTTATATTATTTTTGGGACTAAGTTATTAACCTAGAGCCCAGTGCTAGTTTCTGTTTTTTCCTTGTTTTTGAGTTTTACAGAAAAGGAATATCAAACGGAGTCCAAACGGAATAAAAGTTTTGCGATGATTTTTCTTGGACCAGAAGACACCCAACAGACTTGGAGAGGGGGGCAGAAGAGTCCCGAGGACTCCATAATCCCTGAGGCCGCGCCTTAGGGGGGTCCTCCCTGGCTTGTGGGACCCACAGGACTCCTCCAACCCCATTTCTTTTGCTATAAATTCCCAAATATTCCCAAACGACTAGAAGCGTGCACCAAAATACTTTTCCGCCGCCGTAACCTTCTGTTCCCATGAGATCCCATCTTGGGGCCTTTTCCGGCACCCTGCCAGAGGGGGATTCGATCATGGAGGGCTTCTACATCAACTCTATTGCCCTTTTGATGAGGCGTGAGTAGTTTACCACAGACCTACGGGTCCATAGCTAGGAGCTAGATGACTTCTTCTCTCTATATGATCTTCAATACCATGTTCTCCTCGATGTTCTTGGTGTTCTATCTGATGTAATATTATTTTGCGGTGCACTGGTACGCGTCGGTGCTAAACAAACGGTTTTTAACCCCATTCCACGACGGCATTTCGAACCGTCGCCAAGTGAGTGTGGGCGATAGGGGGGTCCTTCCCACATGACCCAGAAACCATCGGGGACAGGCACCTACAGTACTCCTACTCCTTTCTGCTTGCATTGCCATCGCAGTCGGTATTCTGTGGTGTTACATTTATGATGTGCGGCCCATCAAAAATGGCTCACTATTATAGAACGTGTATGATGTGCGGCCCATCACAAACAGTTCACTATTAAGAAGATTAGCTAATCGTCGTACGCGTATCGGATAGGATTATGAAACGTCGGACCGTCGTAACATCGTCGTACACGACAACTATCGCACACGCTACTCTGTGGTGCAATGTTTACGATGCATACTCAGAAACAATTCATGGTTCCGAATCATGTACAATAAGGCAACTAAGACAAACGTTTAGTTTACCCGCACCGTTTGTGATATTGTCTGACATCGCACACGCTTTGGAAATGAAAACTGTGTGCATGCTTGCACACGTTTCCTCTCTGTGAACCATCTCGGATTATGGTGTATATCGCAAACGTTTGTGTTTTACCAACCGTGTGTGTTGTAACAACCTGGAGAGCGTAATTTCACCGTAATGTAATTGCTGCTATTTCAAATTGTACCGGATTTGAATTTGAATTTGAATGTATGCTACAGCTTTATTCATATCTATCAGGTTCAAACAACCAATGCATTATTTGATTCATAGGTACATATGTTCAAGAATTACATAAGAACCAAATAAAGAATGATGAACCACAGTTGCATACTTGTACTATTAAAGACGGTAAAGAAAGAGGCGAAATATATTCTGGTTGCTCAAGAAGGTGAAGTGGAATGCCCATATTGTGCCCTCCTCCATGCAGAAGGCACGCACGAATCTAGTCCAACCCCTTGTGATGGCCGGCCGCCCATCTTTCACGGTCTTCATGAAAAAATCTAGATAATCATCATGTTCCGGTAGAAATACTTTAACCTTTGCATGCCCACCAATCATGTAGTTTGAGAGGTAATCTTGAGTAAACTTCTTTGCCAACCACTGCAAGGAAAAAGATTCAGACATTGTCATCTAACACAACTCATTATGGGCAGTAAAAAGAAGGTTGCAGAGTTCTTACTTACCATCCTGTAGTTTGCTGTTGTCTTGGATAAAGTGTAAAAAAATAGTTTAATTGCCATCTTTGGACCCATTTTACTAACAATCTTTATCAGCTTCCTCACTTGATGCTGGTTCATCGATTTCTCATTGCCACATACGCAGAAAGGGTCGAAGCGAGGATATTTACCAATGACATATGTACCTAAAAGCACCAAGTTAATATTAGAAGCTAAACAACAATTGCACAATGATGTAGGACAACACTCTTTTATAATATGTCCATATACATCTGTATGTGGTAGTCCATTTGAAATCTCTAAAAAGACAAATATTTAGGAACGGAGGGAGTATCTTATAACATCCAATATACTCACATATTAGATGGATTAACATCTTATATTATGGGTCGGAAGGAGTTTAGTGCATTCTTACAAATTATCGGCTGATTAACTGCTGCTGTATCCAGGGGTTATAGTTAGTTTGAGCTAGTTCGGGCTCAAATAGCCCTAAAATATATCTAAACATGAGGGCTAGTTTGAGCTAGTTGCATCTATAACCCACCCAAAAAACTATCCAACCCAAGAGGTGCTAACTGGAGCTAGTTCTCCTAGTGCATTTATTGTCAATCTAACCCTGCCATCAAAACAACTCTTTGGATGGAGTTAGTTTAGGGTTAGTAATGAGCTAGAAACTAACTCTAACCTCTAGCTAAGTTGAGTATCCATACAGGGTTGTGTTGTTGTTGTTGTTGTTATTGTTGCTGCTGCTGCTCTTCTACGTATATCTAGACATCATTAGAACATTAATGTAACACTCTTCCTTGTTGCTATGTAGCCTAGGAGTGCATATTTAGACATTAAGTACAGTGCATCTTGCTATGTAGCCTCAAATATATTACATATGGCCCTAGTTAACCTAACGATAAATGGATTGTAGATATATTCAGTTAAAAGTACGATTCACTGATTAGTCCCTTATCATCCGCCGACCTATATGGTACCAGCTACCGATATCCTGAATAGTGAGCAGATATAAGCCATGGGATGAAACTAACCTTGATGGAAAACAACAGTCGTTCCCAAAATTGTCCTGTGTATGTACATCGAGAAGCATGCTAAGCACAACAGGCTAAACATCAACCAAAATTATACATGGCAGACAAAATAATCTCCAAAAGATAGCTTCAGTGTGCAGGTTTAAGCATGCTAGTAAAGCAAAACAAGTGGAAAGGTGTGCTAACCGCAACAGGCCTAACATTTAACAACAAGCAAACATAGTCATTCAAAATGGTATTGTGTCGGTCTAAGTACACCGGTTATTGTTAAATAAAAAATGGAAAGGCGTGTTAACTACAAGATGCAACAACCAAATGTAGTCATTCATAGTGGTATTGTTGAAACTGGTACTTATGAAATTGAACTGCACAGTTCATACTTGCACATATATAACATCACATTGTGAATAACTGGAATAAATAAGGCATACTACAAACAACCAAAGATTGCATTTGAAACTAGACATATGCTCACTACAAACAACCGAACAATCAAAAAACTTTAAAAGAGGCATATGCTAGCTATAACAGGCTTAACAACAAGCAAATATATGCATTCCTATCGGTATGTTTAAAACTGGATTGATGAAATGTACTGCACAGTAAATAATTGCACATATAGAGCACCACATTGTGAACAACTAAAATAAACAAGGCATACTGCAAACAATCAGATATAGCAATTAAAACTGGACATATTCTCACTACACTACAAAAGCGACTCGACAAAAAAATCATGGGTTTCCCCCTGTGAAGAGGCACGACAAAACAAATCATGGGTTTCCTCACTAGTCACAGATGGGCTCGTTCCCATGGGAAGAGCATGGACCCTGGATGCGCTCCATGTTGTCGCAGATGGGCTCCTTCCCCTTGAAGAGCATGGCTGTAGGGTGCCATCCCTGATGCCGTAGACGGGTGCTTTCCCCTTGGAAGAGCAGATGGGCTCTTTCCCCTTGGATGAGCCGGAGAGGGTGCCCTCCTTGTGGTCGCCGTCGATGAGGTCTGACTTGGAAGCTGTGGATCCCAAGCCAGCATCGCAGAATGTGTCCTTTAGAAATGACAAAAGGGGCTCGATGGCGATGTAGAATGGAAAATTGTTGACAATGAGCCAGAGGAGATTAGCGGCAGGGCCATGGATGAGATCGAAGGCGGTTGAACCCGAGGGTTTGGGGGTGGGCCACTTAACCTGTGACATAGCCCGCCTCGGGCCATCGTTGTCGATGACCTCGATGTCGTAGCCGGCAGCCGAGACATGCCCGCATACTCTAGCCCACTGCTTGAGTGCATGCCACCAGTAATGGTCGTCAGCTTCCTCGGCGACATCGGGCGAAGAGACCGCTATACACCTCTTTTGGGCCAGTCGCTCCTCGAGCTCCACGGGAAGCATAGCCGGGCTTAGGCTGCGATGCTCTGGAGTGGGGGACGGGGATAGGGATGGGGATCTGTGGGAAAGAGGGCGTTTGGCAGGCGTCGTCTAAGAAACTCAGTGCGGCCTAGGTATGGAGATCTGTGGGTAAGCTGCACGGGCAAACCGGCAGGTTTTGACAACGGAGGCCTTGCGGCGGCACCGACGGCAGTGGCGGGGACCTTGCTAGGGTTTCGAGCAAGGGAGGGGGTGTGTGTGCGCACGACCGAGGAGGTTTTGGTGTGTGTGTGTGTGTGGAGGAGTGGGGGCGCGGGGTGTTTGAGGAAATGACGCGGGTACTGAAAATTTTACTACACGGGAGTCAAACGCGGGAGTGAAATGCCGGGCTATTGAAAATTTTGATGATAGTGCATCGCACACGTCCAGAGATAACAACCGTGTGTTATGAAACAAAAAAAACCCTCGAGGTGGGCAGATATTTTCTCGGGATGCAGGCGGGATTGGGAACAAGAAGCATCGCACACGGTCCGGAGATAACAACCGTGTGTTATGAAACAGAAAAACCCTCGAGGCGGATATATATTTTCTATGGATGCAGGCGGGATTGGGAACAAGAAACATCGCACACGGTCCGGAGATAACAACCGTGTGTTATGAAATAGAAAAACCCTCAAGCCGGGCATATATTTTTGAGAGGGGGAGCCTCATGGAGCCCAATGTACTGTGCGGATGTGTGCGTGACAGGGGCACCGGCGTGGCACACCGTTAGTTTGAGTGAACTGTGTCTATTGTGTCATCCGAATTGTCCAATGTTCATAAATTTGGCGAAAAATGATGCGGGAGAGGGTCAAAACACGAACACACTCGCATGTGGACCAAATTTATATATCAAAAGGGTGGTTTGATTTTCAAATACCAAATGCAACTTCGATGTGGCACCTCTCTCGCAAAGTGCACGGTATTGCTTGCCCCCACCCCCTCGTGTCGGCACAAATTGGGAATCCTAAGCTAAGAATGCATGCCCCCTCTCCCACAACCGAGGTTCACCTAGCAAAGTGCGAAGTAGCTAGCAGCCCCCTCCTCCCTCATGTCGGCACGAAGGGAATCCTAAGCTATGAATGCATGCCCCCCAACCGAGGTTCATTCAC
>NC_041386.1:415971716-415972754 GCF_002162155.2 Triticum dicoccoides | reverse complement strand
CAAGATGGATCGTAAAACGGACCAAGAATAATCCACCTTGGTCGTACAACCTCTCTCTTGTTGTTGGTCAAAGTGATGGCCGTCCATGTGACCCAGGAGATGGGCTAGCTCGCCAATAATCACGCAAGTAGCTAGTCCTCGAAGACAACCACTGCATGTGTGTGGCCCAAACATATGTATGGAGAGGTGTGTTTTTGAGTAACAATGGAACAAATTTGACGTGGTACCGTGATTTTGAACTAGAAATCCCCACACTGAGTGAGGGTTAGGTTGACGATGCATATGTATGTTACACCACACTTCAAGCCAACGACGGGGATTCATGCATGCATGTGTGCATAGTATATGCGCTCAAACTTAAGGTCTATATCTCACCATGACCTATACTACGATAACACGAACCAAATGAAGAATCCGCCATGGTAACCTATCTTGTTGTCGGTCAAGGTGGTCATGGATGTCCACGCGGGCCCACGAATATATAGGCTTGTCGCCGATAACCACGCGACGGAATGTACCATTCGAAGGCAACCACTACATGCATATGTATGGAGGTGATGCGTGCATGCATGTTTGAATACACAATATTGATGTGGCGCGTGCGTCAAAAATCGTACACTAGCTCCCCACACAGAGCGAGATCGGTTCATGATGTGTCGTTGTACTAGCCCCTTCGACTTGATGGGAGGGATTCATGCATACGCATGCATGTGTGTGTGTGCTCAAACTGTATCATGCATGTCATCCCAGAGCAACAATATTAATGCCCTCCTAAGTCAAATTAACCTCTCTTGTTGTCAGGCAAAAATTAGTGATGGACCAAGTGGGCCCACAGATGGAAAGCATCGATATCGCTGATAACCGCTTAAGTGGGTGCGAGAGGACAACCACCACCGCTTTGCATGTGGGCCAAACATATACATGTTGAATACCCAAAATGCACAACTTTGATGTGCCACATGCCTCAAAAACCGTAAACCATGCACCCACACAGAGCGAGGTTCATCAAGCGTACTACATATGATGGTCCCCTTCCCC
>NC_041386.1:415905695-415971377 GCF_002162155.2 Triticum dicoccoides | reverse complement strand
CGCATACTATATGCTCCTGCCGTAATATATGTACAACCCAAAAGAATCCTCATCGATGGTGAAATTAATTAACATCTCCCGATGCTGGTCAAAGTGATGCATGCATGCATCGACGATGGCCTCGTGGGCCCACAGATGGAAGCATCACACGTGAGTGTCCTAGATAGGATATGCATGTGGCCCAAAAAGGAGTTGTGTGATGTTTGAATAGACAATTTTCACCATTTTGATGTGGCACATGCTCGGAAACCAAAAAGTCCCGACACTAAGTGAGGTGTACTTGTTCACGGACGCGTACGTATAGTATATATGCTAGTCCCATCCCACCTCTTCGACGCGTACTATATATCACCATAACACAAACAAAAAAGATTCTACCTTATTGGTAGAATTAACCTCAATGTCGGCTGTTCGTCAAAGTGATGGACGATGACCTCGCGGGCCAACAGAAAGCGTCACACGCGAGTATCGAGTGTCGTGTAGGACAACCATCTACTGCATGTGGCCAAAAAAATATGTATGAGAGGGTTGTGTAGTGTTTTAAATAACGATTTCACGACAATGATGTGGCATCGGCCTGCCTAACAAAACGGCCAACCCACACAATGACTAACAACTCATAGTGTACTGCGAGCCACCCGCCACCCCCAGACGCACACACCCACACACACACACCGCGAATCCACCACAACTACGATGCATGTTAAATTAATTATCCCGCGGTGAACATATATGTTACTAAAGGAGGGACATTTTAATTTCAAAAAAATCACAGAGATCATTAAGACATTTTAGTACATTGATTGATTTTCTACGGGTATAATGTGCAAAAATCTTATTTGAGCTACATGCACACGTGACAGTGCACCTAAATGGATTGCAAAAACACATGTGTCTCACTGGGTGCATGTTTACTCCCTGTGCAAAAAATTTCAAACATTGAGAATCTTGATTTTTAAATTCTAGTACATCCAAAACTTATTTTAAGTTCATGAAACTTATCATGTTGTCATATGGACACCAATACAAAGTGGCATTGTAGTTTTTTGTCAAATTTGAGACCAGTTTTGATGTAATCTTTATCTAATTACAGACGGTAGATTATTAATAATTGGGAACCAATATCCCAAATAGATTATTTATTCGAACCGTGAGCGTTAGACCAACAATGGATATGTGCCATGCTTCGGTTAAGCAATAAAGTGGCAGTATTAATCATCCAAATAGAAAAACAATATACGTGTCGCCGCACGACACGTGTGCCTTGCGAGCAGGCGTGAGTTGACGGGACACATGCGAGCAGTCTGCCGCGCAGGCAGACGGGGAGGCGTGCGTGCTGGTGTGTGAATTGACGAAGGCGTGCTCACTGCGTAGTGTCATTGGGAGGCGTGCGAGTAGCTTTGTGAAACTTTGGTAGGCATGCCAGCAGTCCGGTGCGCAGGCTCACCGGGATGTGAGCCATCGGTTTGACCGCCGCCCGCCTCTCTCCCACAACTCCCACTACTCCATATTAATGGTGCGCCCGAGCGGCTGCACCCGCCATCCTTGCTACACACACAATCCTCTCTCTCCGCTTGCATCCTCGATGCCGCTCTCAGTCCTTGAAGCCGTTAGTGTATGAGGATGCTGCCGAAGCGCCCCATCGGAGGGAGTGGCAACGCCGGGACTAATAAAGTACCGGAGCACGGCGTGGAGATAGAGACAAAGGTTGCCGTCACCGTCGTCCAGTTATCGCCGCACCCTGACGTCGTCGAGCTTCCACAGCCGGAGGCGGAGTTCCACACCGACTCCGACGACCACTCCGGCGACGACGAACAGCTGGTTAGTCATCTATATCCATTTATGTGTCAAATAGATCATAGGGTTTCTCTGGTTACTCCTGCCTTCCCCTTTTTGGAATGGAATTCCTATGATTAGGTTCTCCCAATCCATGAAATTTGAGTAAGTTTTGTTAGATCCGTGTAGTGTATTGATTGTTTGAATGGTACATGTGATAAGTGATTAGTTTTTTCGTCCGTGCAAATGATTTCGGCTAGTAATCCGACTAGGGTTAGTGTTCGTGCTAATAATTCCTAGCTAGTGCTTGACAATTGATTTTGAATGACCTACATATGTTTGTGCCATTATTTTCTTCAAGATTGGTCTGTACATAGAAGACTGTGCTTAAACATCGAACCATAATCTTTGGATATGTATAAATAAATAGCCATAAATTCCTAATCCTACTTAACGTCCTGTAATCATTGATTTGATGCCAAATTTGTTTTACTATTTGTATATGTGCTGTCTGACGATGTGGACAGCGAGGATGAAGATGGCCAGAGGAGGTACAAGAGGCAAATCCTGAGGGACTTTTATGCGAGAATACATAACAGGCGTATTAGGACCTGGAACGGCGGCTATGGATGCCCATTTTGCAACCAGAAGCTTCATGACACGTATCTAAGTGTTATGGCGCATGCAAGAGGACGGGTCGTTGGCTCCTCCAAGCAGAAGTATTCTCGCAGGGTGGCGCACGGCGCGTACGTCGAGTACCTGGAGAAGCTTCAGGATTGTGCCGGGCGCATGTGAGATGAGATGTGGGATGGATCGAACTATGTATGCTTGAGTATGCTTAATGCGGTTGAACTATGTACTTATGGTTGAACTATGCTTATGTACATGTACGCTTATTATCTATGTCTGAGTATGTTAAATATTTGATCAAAATTTGATAAAAATTACAAAGGGGGACTAATAAACCAGGACGGAGGTAGTACGTCAATCACACATGGTTCCCAAAATTGGAACCGTGTGCAATGACTTTCATTTTGCCTGTTGCGTCAATCACACATGGTTCGCTCTAGCAAACCGCCGCCCCCAAAATTCTTTGTGGGACAGTAAACCGTCACCACCCAATTCAAAAAAGAAAAAAGAAAAACCTCACCATCCCCACATCACAAAAACCATCACCCCGCCCGCCACCCCCTCGGCCCCTCCGGTACGTTCCTCGTTCACACCTGCAGAAACTCCTCTGCGTCTATGCCAAGGCCCCACCTATCGCGGCAGTAAACACTTAGCTCGACACCTGCCGCCGCCGCCAGGCTGCCGGCTGCTACCTCTTGAGAACCGCGTTGGTTTTCCCTTGAAGAGGAAAGGGTGATGCAGCAAAGTAGAGTAAGTATTTTCCTCAGTTTTGAGAACCAAGGTATCAATCATTGGTCTCAATAAACACACCGCAAAAAGAAGATTACATCGAATAGATCTCCACTAGAGAGGGGGAGAACATTGTATTGAGATCCAAAAAGATAGAAGAAGCCATCTAGCTAATAACTATGGACCCATAGGTCTGAGGTAAACTACTCACACTTCATCGGAGGGGCTATGGTGATGATGTAGAAGCCCTCCGTGATGGATACCCCCTCCGGCGGAGCTCTGGAATAGGCCCCAAGATGGGATCTCATGGATACAGAAAGTTACGGCAGTGGAATTAGGGTTTTGGCTCCGTATCTGATCGTTTGGAGTATATATAGGAGGAAGGAGTACGTCGGTGGAGCAACAGGGGGCCCACGAGGGTGGAGGGCGCGCCTGGGGGAGGGGGTAGGCACGCCCCCTACCTCGTGGCCTCCTCCTTTGTTTCTTGACGTAGGGTCCAAGTCTCCTAGATCATGTTCGGTGATAAAATCACGTTCCCAAAGGTTTCATTCTATTTGGACTCCATTTGATATTCCTTTTCTTCGAAACCCTAAAATAGGCAAAAAAAACAACAATTCTGGGCTGGGCCTCCGGTTAATAGGTTAGTCCCAAAAATAATATAAAAGTGGATAATAAAGCCCAATAATGTCCAAAACAGTAGATAATATAGCATGGAGCAATCAAAAATTATATATACATTGGAGACGTATCAAGCATCCCCAAGCTTAATTCCTGCCCGTCCTCGAGTAGGTAAATGATAAAAATAGAATTTTTGATGCGGAGTGCTACTTGGCATAATTTTAATGTAATTCTTCTTAATTGTGGTATGAATATTCAGATCCGAAAGATTCAAGATAAGAGTTCATATTGACATAAAAATAATAATACTTCAAGCATACTAACTAAGCAATTATGTCCTCTCAAAATAACATGGCCAAAGAAAGTTCATCCCTACAAAATCATATAGTTTAGTCATGCTCCATTTTTATCACACAAGAATGCTCTCATCATGCACAACCCCGATGACAAGCCAAGCAATTGTTTCATACTTTAGTAATCTCAAACCTATAAACTTTCACGCAATATATGAGCGCGAGCCATGGATATAGCACTATGGGTGGAATAGAATATGATGGTGGGGGTTATGTGGAGAAGACAAAAAAGGAGAAAGTCTCATATCAACGAGGCTAATCAATAGGCTATGGAGATGACCATCGATTGATGTTAATGCAAGGAGTAGGGATTGTCATGCAACGGATGCACTAGAGCTATAAATGTATGAAAGCTCAACAAAAGAAACTAAGTGGGTGTGCATCCAACTTGCTCACGAAGACCTAGGGCACTTGAGGAGGCCCATTGTTGGAATATACAAGCCAAGTTCTATAGTGAAAATTTCCCACTAGTATATGAAAGTGACAAAACAAAAGACTCTCTATCATGAAGATTATGGTGCTACTTTGAAGCACAAGTGTGGCAAAGGATAGTAGCATTGTCCCTTTTATATTATTTTTATTTGGCCTTTCCCCTTTTTTTATTTGGCCTTTCTCTTTTTTTAGGACAATGCTCTATGAATGATGGTCATCACACTTCTATTTATTTACAACTCAAGAATTACAACTCGATACTTAGAACAAGATATGACTCTATATGCATGTCTCCGGTGGTGTACCAGGATATGAAATGAACCAAGAGTGACATGTATGAAAGAATTATGAAAGGTGGCTTTGCCACAAATACTATATCAACTACATGATCATGCTAAGCAATATGACAATGATGACTGTGTCATGATAAACGGAATGGTGGAAAGTTGCATGGCGATATATCTCGGAATGGCTATGGCAATGCCATAATAGGTAGGTGTGGTGGTTGTTTTGAGGAAGATATAAGGAGGTTTATGTGTGAAAGAGTGTATCATATCACGGGGTTTGGATGCACCGATGAAGTTTGCACCAACTCTCAATGTGAGAAAGGGCAATGCACGGTACCGAAGAGGCTAGCAATGATGGAAGGGTGAGAGTGCATATAATCCATGGACTCAACATTAGTCATAAAGAACTCACATACTTATTGCAAAAATCTACAAGTCATCAAAAACCAAGCACTACGCGCATGCTCCTAGGGGGATAGATTGGTAGGAAAAGACCATCGCTCGTCCCCGACCGCCACTCATAAGGAAGACAATCAAATAACACATCATGTTTCAAATTTGTTACATAACGTTTACCATACGTTCATGCTATGGGACTTGCAAAATTCAACACAAGCATTTCTCAAATTGACAACTACTCAACTAGCACGACTTTGATATTATTACCTCCATATCTGAAAACAATCATCAAGCATCAAACTTCTCTTAGTATTCGAAACACTCATAAGAAAAAAATATTATTAATCTTGAATACCTAGCATATTAGGATTATTTAAGAAAATTACCATGCTATTTAAGACTCTCAAAATAATCTAAGTGAAGCATGAGAGATCAATAGTTTCTATAAAACAAATCCACCACCGTGCTCTAAAAGATATAAGTGAAGTACTAGAGCAAAACTATATAACTCAAATGATATAAGCGAAGCACATAGGGTATTCTAACAAATTCCAAATAATGTATGGCTCTCTCAAAAGGTGTGTACAGCAAGGATGATTGTGGTAAACTAAAAAGCAAAGACTCAAATCATACAAGACGCTCCAAGCAAAACACATATCATGTGGTGAATAAAAATATAGCTCCAAGTAAAGTTACCGATAGGAGTAGACGAAAAGAGGGGATGGCTTCCGGGGCATCCCCAAGCTTTGGCTTTTAGGTGTCCTTAGATTATCTTAGGGGTGCCATGGCAATCCCCAATCTTAGGCTCTTGCCACTCCTTGTTCCATAATCCATCAAATCTTTACCCAAAACTTGAAAACTTCACAACACAAAACTTAAAGTAGAAAATCTCGTGAGCTCCGTTAGTGAAAGAAAACAAAAGACCACTTCAAGGTACTTTAATGAACTCATTATTTATTTGTATTGGTGTTAAACCTACTGTATTACAATTTCTCTATGGTTTATAAACTATTTTACTAGCCATAGATTCATCAAAATAAGCAAACAACACACAAAAAACAGAATCTGTGAAAAACAGAACAGTCTGCAGTAATCTGTAGCTAGAGCAAGATCTGGAACCCCCAAAATTCTAAAATAAATTGCTGGACGTGAGGAATTTATCTATTAATCATATTCAAAAATAATTAACTAAATATCACTTTTCAAATTAAAATGGCAGCAGTTCTCGTGAGCGCTAAAGTTTCTGTTTTTTACAGCAAGATATCAAGACTTTCCCCAAGTCTTCCCAACGGTTCTACTTGGCACAAACACTAATTAAACACAAAAAACACAACCTAAACAGAGGCTAGATAAATTATTTATTACTAAACAGGAGAAAAAAGCAGGGAATAAAAAATAAAATTGGGTTGCCTCCCAACAAGCGCTATCGTTTAACGCCCCTAGCTAGGCATAAAAAGCAAGGATAGATCTAGGTATTGCCATAATAGTAAGATAGATCATTAAAACTCATTTCATATTCTCTACGTTCGGCAGCGAGTTTTCTTTGAGGCAAGCAAAAGTAATCAAAAGGGCTAAATTTAATGGGGCGTAAGTCCCCAAGATCAACCTTGGGAGGTATAGGTTCCTCCTTTGGTCCTTCGTATTGCACAACCAATTCATCATTATAAGCATTCTTTTGACAGAACTTTGTGAGCCTATATTCAAGAGAATATCCTAGTTCATTATTTTGAATGGCCAAATCATCATTAAGTTCAGAAATTCTATCAACTAAAACATTGGTAGGAACCCTTTTTCTAAGATTTTCATTGAAAGCAACATAGTCTAGAGATTGAAAACGCATTATTTCTTCTTAATCAAAAAGGATAGCCTCTATGGGAGGACGGCAAGAATCCACCCTATAATGCGCAAAGATTTCTTTGGCCTCTTTTGTTATGAATCTAAACTCATGAGCCAAAAAGATAGTAGCGGCACGCTTAACAGAAGAATGTTCAGTATTAGAAAATTCTAGGAAAATCCTTTGTATGCATGGATGCAAGTGCATGAATTGTCTTTCAAGTTCAACTACAAGCATGGAAATAGAGTCCGCAAGACTACTAGTTCTATGAAGGATAGAACTACCCATAGAAGGCAAAGCACCGGCACAAGTAAAGAAATCTTGGATAAGTCCTTTTCCAATAATATTACCACTACCAATACGGAATTTTTTTTGTATGTAAGATAGGGGGTTCTTCAGCAGGAGCGTCAGAATTTTTCATGATATTATTATTGTCCAAGTCGACAATAATTTCCACAATTTCAGACATGACGGCAGAAAGTGCAAAAGGCAAAAAGACGCAAATAGAGAAAGAGAGGGAGGATAGAGAGAGAGGGCGAATAAAACAGCAAGGGTGAAGTGGGGGAGAGGAAAACGAGAGGCAAATGGCAAATAATGTAATGCGGGAGATAAGGATTGTGATGGGTACTTGGTATATTGACTTTTGCGTAGACTCCCCAGCAACGGCGCCAGAAATTCTTCTTGCTACGTCTTGAGCACTGCGTTGGTTTTCCCTTGAAGAGGAAAGGGTGATGCAGCAAAGTAGCGTAAGTATTTCCCTCAGTTTGAGAACCAGTGTATCAATCCAGTAGGAGGCTACACGCGAGTCCCTCGCACCTGCACAGAACAAATAAATCCTCGCAACCAACGCGATAAGGGGTTGTCAATCCCTACACGCCACTTACGAGAGTGAGATCTGATAGATATGATAAGATAATATTTTTGGTATTTTTATGATAAAGATGCAAAGTAAAATAAAAGCAAAGTAAGAATAACTAAGTGTTGGAAGATTAATATGATGAAGATAGACCCGGGGACCATAGGTTTCACTAGTGGCTTCTCTCAAGAGCATAAGTATTTTACGGTGGGTGAACACATTACTGTTGAGCAATTGACAGGATCGAGCATAGTTATGAGAATATCTAGGTATGATCATGTATATAGGCATCACGTCCGAGACAAGTAGACCGACTCCTACCTGCATCTACTACTATTACTCCACTAATCGACCGCTATCCAGCATGCATCTAGAGTATTAAGTTCATGAAAACGGAGTAACGCCTTAAGCAAGATGACATGATGTAGAGGGATAAATTCATGCAATATGATAAAAAAAACCATCTTGTTACCTCGATGGCAAAAATACAATACGTGCCTTGCTGCCCCTACTCTCACTAGGAAAGGACACCGCAAGATTGAACCCAAAGCTAAGCACTTCTCCCATTGCAAGAAAGATCAATCTAGTAGGCCAAACCAAACTGATAATTCGAAGAGACTTGCAAAGATAACCAATCATACATAAAAGAATTCAGAGAAGATTCAAATATTGTTCATAGATAGACTTCATCATAAGCCCACAATTCATCGGTCTCAACAGACACACCGCAAAAAGAAGATTACATCGAATAGATCTCCACAAGGGAGGGGGAGAACATTGTATTGAGATCCAAAAAGAGAGAAGAAGCCATCTAGCTAATAACTATGGACCCATAGGTCTGAGGTAAACTACTCACACTTCATCGGAGGGGCTATGGTGATGATGTAGAAGCCCTCCATGATGGATACCCCCTCCGGAGGAGCTCCGGAACAGGCCCCAAGATGGGATCTCGTGGATACAGAAAGTTACGGCGGTGGAATTAGGGTTTTGGTTCCGTATCTGCTCGTTTGGGGGTACGTAGGTATATATAGGAGGAAGGAGTACGTAGGTGGAGCAACAAGGGGCCCACAAGGGTTGAGGGCGCGCTTGGGGGGGTGGGTAGGCGCGCCCCCCTACCTCGTGGCCTCCTCCTTTGTTTCTTGATGTACGGTCCAAGTCTCCTGGATCATGTTCGGTGAGAAAATCACGTTCCCAAAGGTTTCATTCTGTTTGGACTCTGTTTGATATTCCTTTTCTTCGAAACCCTAAAATAGGCAAAAAAAACAACAATTCTGGGCTGGGCCTCCGGTTAATAGGTTAGTCCCAAAATAATATAAAAGTGGATAATAAAGCCCAATAATGTCCAAAACAGTAGATAATATAGCATGGAGCAATCAAAAATTATAGATACGTTGGAGACGTATCACCGGCAAAGCCCACTGCATTTCGCCACTTCCGCTTGTCGCTGCCTATCGCCATCGACTTTCTCGACGCTGCTCGCGGTTGACCTAGCTCCACTCGGTTGGGGAGTCTGCCGTACTGAGGGTTCTTTCTCATGGACGACAAGGTAACTAATTTAACGAGATATTATCTCATCTCTTATCTCAGTTATCTGCCTCCTTTAATCACCCGACGGAAATCGCCGTGAATTCATTTTTATTTGAGCTGATTTGAGGGTTTTCTTTCATTCATAGAATGTACAGTGTGCCGACACTTCAGGACTTTGCGACCACCGTCGGAGATTCCATCTCACCATACCAGATAACTTGAGGACGCGCGTGGTATGTTCAATCTCACCCTAAATCAGTTGGCATGGCCTACTTTGCTGAACATATTCTAAATATTGCTACTTTTGGATAAAAGGTTCCACATGCACCATATACGTCAAAGGGGATTTTCCCCCTCTTCTTTCTATATTAGGCATATTAATGATGTATTGTTCTTTCGATTACTCTCATATTTCCATGACATCAGGTTTACCCTATTTGTTTAATTATGGATTTTTGTCCTTTGATTTCAACTGCTGTATAGTTCTTTCAATGTGGGCCCATATTTGCATGTTACCTTATTTTCTTTAACAATCCTACCATTTTCTGCAGAACATCCCTTGCTATGCAACAGATTATGTAGTGCACAATTTTTCCCTTTACATAGATGAAGGCTCCACGGATGTCATACTGCACACAAACCATGGATTTACAATTGTTACTGCTATAAGACTTGATGAACGTGGTGACTCATATTTTGGCACTGGCTTTTGGAAAGAAATTGCAAAGTTTTATGTACTGAAAGCTGGCACTAAAATTGCATTGCACATAAAAGGGCCTGGTCATGAGATATATGCTAAAATTGCACTCCACATCAAATATTCTATTTTTATGACTTACCTACTCGAGGACGAGTAGGAGTTAAGCTTGGGGATGCTGATACGTCTCCAACGTATCTATAATTTTTGATTGTTCCATGCTGTTTTATTATCAATCTTGGATGTTTTATAATCATTTTATAATCATTTTATATCATTTTTTGGTACTAACCTATTGACATAGTGCCAAGTGCCAGTTGTTGTTTTTCCATGTTTTTTACATCGCAGAAAATCAATATCAAACAGAGTCCAAATGCCACGAAACTTTATGGAGAATTTTTATGGGCCAAAAGGAACACAACAGGCCCTGGCTGCGCCTGGGGGTGCCCCGAGGGGGGCACAACCCACCAGGGCACGCTAGGAGGCCCAGGCGCGCCCTGGTGGGTTGTGCCCACCTCGGGTGCCCCCGGACCGCCTCTTTGCTCTATAAATACCCCAATATTCCAGAAACCCTATGGGAGTCGACGAAATATTCATCCAGCTGCCGCAGAGTCCAGAACAACCAGATCCAATCTAGACACCATCACGGAGGGGTTCACCACTTCCATTGGTACCTCTCCGATGATGCGTGAGTAGTTCTTTGTAGACATTCAGATCCGTAGTTAGTAGCTGTATGGCTTCATCTATCTCTCTTGATTATCAATACAATGGTCTCTTGGAGATCCATATGATGTAACTCTTTTGCGGTGTGTTTGTTGGGATTGATGAACTTTGAGTTTATGATCATATCTATCTTTTTATATCCATGAAAGTATTTAAGTTTCTTTGATCTCTTTTATGCATGATCTCTTATAGCCTCGTATTTCTTTTCCGATATTTGGGTTTTGTCTGGCCAACTTGATCTATTTATCTTGCAATGGGAAGAGGTGCCTGGTAGTGGGTTCGATCTTACGGTGCTTGATCCCAGTGATAGAAAGGGAACCGACACGTATGTATCATTGCTATTAAGGATAAAAAGATGGGATCTATATCTACCGCCATAAATAAACGGATCTCGTCTACATCATGTTATCGTTCTTATTGCATTACTCCATTTTTCCATGAACTTAATACACTAGATGCATGCTGGATAGCGGTTGATGTGTGGAGTAATAGTAGTAGATGCAGGCAGGAGTCGGTCTACTAATCTTGGACGTGATGCCTATGTAATGGTCATTGCCTAGATATCTTCATAATTATTTGAGGTTCTATCAATTGCCCAACAGTAATTTATTTACCCACCATTTGCTATTTTTCTCGAGAGAAGCCACTAGTGAAACCTACGCACCCGGGTCTTCTTTCTCATATATTTGCCTTTGCGATCTATTTTATTTGCATTTTATTTTCACATCTATTAAACCAAAAATACAAAAATACCTTGCTGCAATTTATTTTATTTGGCGTTTGATCTATCAATATTTACAACTTTCTCCCGTCCACACACCGTTTTAAGCGCCCTTACCCGAGAGGGATTGACAACCCCTTTTACACGTCGGGTTGCGAGGATTTGTTATCTATGTGCAGGGGCTGTTTACATTGTGTTGCTTGGTTCTCCTACTGGTTTGATAACCTTGGTTTCATATCTAAGGGAAATACCTACCGCCGCTGTGCTGCATCATCCCTTCCTCTTTGGGGAAAAACCGACGTAGCTTCAAGCGACATCAAAAGGAATTTTTGGCGCCGTTGCCGGGGAGGATCTTCAACATAACCAGGTTCCTAATCACAAATCTCATCTCCTTGCAATTTACATTATATGCCATTTGCCTCTCATTTTCCTCTCCCCCACTTCACAAAAATTTGCCGTTTTATTCGCCTCTCTTTTTTGTTCGCCGTTTTCTTGCCGGATCTGTTTTTGAGTGCAATCTTGCTGTATAGTCATCATGACTCAAGAGAACACCAAGTTATGTGATTTCTCAAATACCAACAACAATGATTTTATTGGCACTCCGCTTGCTCCTCCCGCCACTAGTGCGGAGACTTGTGATATTAATACCGCTTTGCTAAATCTTGTTATGAAAGATCAATTTTCCGGTACACCTAATGAGGATGCCGCCTCCCATCTTAATACCTTCATGGAATTATGCGATATGCAAAAGAAAAAAGATGTGGAGAATGATGTGGTCAAGATGAAATTATTTCCGTTTTGCTTGCGTGATTCTACAAAAATTTGGTTCTCTTATTTGCCTCGCAATAGTATCAATTCTTGGAATAAGTGCAAAGATGCTTTTATCACTAAGTATTTTTTTCCTGCAAAAATTATTTCCCTTAGAACCCAGATCATGAATTTTAAGCAACTTGAACATGAGCATGTTGCACAATCTTGGTAAAGGATGAAAATGATGCTAAGGAATTGCCCAACTCATGGGTTAAATCTTTGGGTGATCATACAAAATTTTTATGCGGGGTTGAATTTTATTTCTTGTAATCTTTTAGGTTCCGCCGTGGGTGGTACTTTTATGGAAATTACTTTGGGTGAAGCCACCAAATTTCTTGACAATATTATGGCAAATTATTCGCAATGGCATACCGAAAGAGCTCCTACTAGTAAAAAGGTTAATTCGGTTGAAGAAATTTCTTCTTTGAGTGAAAAAGTTGATGCTCTTGTGAGATTGATGGCTAGTAGAAGTGATCCTATTGATCTTAATGATATGCCTTTTTCTACTTTAATTGAGCAAAATAGTGATGCCATTGATGTGAATTTCATTTCTCAAAATAATTTCAACAACAATGCTTATAGAGGTAATTTTAATCCTAGGCCTTTTCCTAGTAATTCCTCTAATAATTATGGTAATTCCTATGGAAATCAATCTTATAATAACAATAGGAACACCTCTGATCTTGAAAACAATATTAAAGAATTTATCAACATGCAAAAAGTTTTCAACACTTCCATAGAAGAAAAGTTGAATAAGATTGATGATTTGTCTAGAAGTGTTGATAGAATTGCTCATGATGTGGACAATCTCAACGTGAAAATTTTTGTTCCCAAGGTTGATGAATCAATTAAAGCTCTTTATGTTTCTATGGATGATAGTAAGAAAAGAACCCCTATGCTTAGAGCTAAAAGAGAATTCTTAGAAAAAGCTTTTAATAGTGACTTCTTTCGCAAAAGTGATGAAGATCTTAAAATGATTGGTGTTTCTTCTATTGATTCCTTGTTTAGTAAAGTTAATATTGATGAAAAAGGGACTGGAGAAGAGTCAACTTTAGTTAGAAGGCGTCCCAATATTTCAGAGGGTGAAAATCTTGTTGAGAAAAATGATGAAAGTGGGTTTGAAGAGGTCAAAACTTGAGCTAGTGATGTGCCCACTCTTTTGGATTACTGTCGGTGTGAAAACCGGCGGATCTCGGGTAGGGGGTCCCGAACTATGCGTCTAGGCCGGATGGTAACAGGAGGCAAGGGACATGAAGTTTTACCCAGGTTCGGGCCCTCTTGATGGAGGTAAAACCCTATGTCCTGCTTGATTAATATTGAAGATATGACTGTTACAAGAGTAGATCTACCATGAGATTAGAGAGGCTAAACCCTAAAAGCTAGCCTATGGTATGATTGTATGTTATGATTTTTTTGTCCTACGGACTAAAACCCTCCGGTTTATATAGACACCGGAGAGGGTTAGGGTTACACAAGGTCGGTTACAAAGGAGGAGATATCTATATATGTATTGCCTAGCTTGCCTTCCACGCCAAGTGGAGTCCCATCCGGACACGAGACGAAGTCTTCAATATTGTATCTTCATAGTCTAACAGTCCGGCCAATGGAGATAGTACGGCCATGCGGAGACCCCCTAATCCAGGACTCCCTCAGTAGCCCCTGAACCAGGCTTCAATGACGATGAGTCCGGCGCGCAGTTGTCTTCGGCATTGCAAGGCGGGTTCCTTCTACGAATACATCATAGAAGAATTTGAATATGAGGATAGTGTCCGACCCTACAAAATAAGTCCCACATTTCACCGTAGAGAGAATAATGTTTTCGCAGATCTAATCCGCTAGCTTGTTTTGGCAACATGACGTTACATCATGGCCTGGTGATTATTCGAACCGTTTCTTTTAACCAGCCCCACACATAACGCGAGGCAGTTTTTCGACACGTCTTGTCAAAGCAAAGATCGTGCCCCCTTATTACGGGATTCTCATCAATACAGGCGTGGGTAACCCAACCGCGCCATCAATTGCGGCGCTTGGGGGATAAGCGAGTTTTACCAGGCAAGTGGGGACGTTTAATTTTGTCCGCCCATATAAAGGGATAAGGATTCACCTTTCTATCCATGCCTTCTTCCTCCTCTGCTCATCCGCTCCCGCACACTCGAGCTCTAGCGCCCAAGTCCTCACTTCCATCTCAATCCTCTCCAACCATGTCCGGAGCAGGAGGCAAGTGGATGGTCTCCTCTGTCACGGAGGGAGACGTCAAGAAACTAAGGAGAGTCGGATACCTGCCCGACGATATCACGCACTGGCTCACAGATGAGGGACAGCTCATCCCCACCCCCGAGCCCCATGAGAGGGTGGTATTCCTCACCCATTTCCTCCGCGGACTGGGATTCCCTCTCCATCCCTTCGTCCGGGGGCTCATGTTTTATTACGGCCTGGATTTCCACGATCTGGCCCCGAACTTCATCCTCAACATCTCGGCGTTCATCGTCGTGTGCGAGGCCTTCCTCCGCATCAAGCCCCACTTCGGCTTATGGCTGTAGACCTTCAATGTCAAGCCGAAGGTAGTGAGCGGCCGCGAGGCGGAGTGCGGAGGCGTCATGGTGGGCAAGATGCCCAACATCACATGGCTCGAGGGCACCTTCGTGGACACCATAAAGGGGTGGCAATCGGGGTGGTTCTATATCACCGAGCCGCGCGACCCAGCATGGGTAGCGGGCCCCGAGTTCCGATCTGGCATCCCCATGCGGCTCACCTCCTGGAAAGAGAAGGGCCTGTCCTGGGGTAATTCAAAAGAGCTGACCGGACTCCAGTCATGTATTCAAAACATGGTGGATAAGAAGCTCAAGCTTGTCAACATAGTCCAGGTTATGCTCGTTCGCCGGATACTCCCGTGCCAACAACGTGAGTTTACCATGTGGGAGTTCAATCCGGCGCAGCACCGAACTCTGAACAGGCTCTTCGACATGACTCATGAAGATGCCTGGAGGGTGTTGTTCAAGGGCGCCGCGGTCCCTCCCCCCATTACTGAGGATCACGGATTCAGCACGAAGCGCCACGCCAGTGCGGTAAGTTGTTTTACCTTTCACAGGATACTTGTTTTTTATATAGATTGATTCTATGCGGGATCTAAACTCCCATGCTGTTAACAGGACTGGCAGAAGATGGCCGGACAAATCGACGGTCCGGCTCCCTTGCCCGAAGGCCCTGCAGATGCCCTTCTGGCGAAGATGTTGACTCCGGCCCCTTATAAGGTGCCGGAGAAGACCCAAAAGGCCAAGGGAACTCAAAAGAGTTCCCGACACCAGGCGTCGTCGGACTCACCGTCCGATGAGTCTGCGGCACACTCTTCCCCCGAAGACGAGGAAGAGGAAGAAGAGGCTCCCCCACCGACTGGGGGAGACAAGAAAAGGAAGGCCGTCCCAACTGGGGAGGCCGGAGGGTCCAAGAAGGGAAGGACGCTCCTTCCGGACAGCTCTACCGCCGCCGACGAAAGTGAAGACGAGTGGTTGACCAGGGCCAAGCCCCAAGGGAGATCGTAAGTATTCGGATACCAAAGTAACCCATGGGATTCCTTTGTTGCATTGCTTTCCCTAACGCCGAACTCAATCGTGCAGGCCGCCCCGAGCCAATATCGAGGTATCCTTAGACGGCTCCCTGGGCGCGTCGGACATGGATAGCGATCCAGTCCCGACCGCCACCTCCCCTCATCCAGCCGACGACACTGAGGTGCTGTCTCAAGAGGCACCGGATCGAGGGGGACAGTCCCAGAGGCGCCTCAAGGTGACCTTCCGAACTTCGGGAGCCGAGGGGACGGGGTCCCCGAGAGCTCCAAGTTCTGCCCTCAGCCGAACACCGCGTCGGACCCTCCAATAGTTTCGAGCTCGGGCAGGCGGTCTCCTTCAAAGGGGGGGTGAAACGCCTGTGCCGGTGACCTCTGTCCATCCAGAGGCGCCGGACACTATGTTGGAAGCGCTTCGCAGCGCTTCCATCAAGGAGGAGCACCGCACTATCATGAGTGCGGTGATCCAGAAGGTTCAGTCCGCCAAGAGCGGATTGACTGAAGCCTGTACTAGCCTTCTAACAGGCTTCAAGGTAAGTGTTTTAAAATGTAGTAGAAATATTACTGCATAGACAGTAGCTCATGATGCTTTGTTCGGTGTTCACAAAGAAAAAGCCGAACAGAGGATCAAATAATGTCACAGGAGTCTAATATAAGTATGTCAATATGCGTATGTAGGCTTCGCTTCTGGCGTCCGCCGCACTAACTACGGAGGTCGCCGTACTAAAGGAGGCCCTCGAGGGGTCCCAGAAAGAGCTCGGCCTTGCTAAGAGGCAGCTCGAGGAGAACAAGGGTAAGTAATACCCCGTCTATAGATGAGAAAAAAGATGCGATTGCTAAATGACAAGATCATTGTATGTTTGCCAGGGGCCACGACCGAGGTGGCGACCCTGAAGCAAGCGTTGTCCCAGGCTGAAGAGAAGGCGGCCCAGGAGCGCACCGAGCGAGAGAGGCATGAGGCTCGGGTGGGCGAAGTGCAGCAAGAGCTCCAGGCTCTCGTGACGAAGCACGAGGCGTTGGAGCTTGACTTGAAGACGCGAGAGTCTGAGCTTGCCGCGACCCGTGAGAGCGTGAAGAGTGCCAAGGCCGAGGCCCATAAGGCCCTTCAGGAGATCAACGCGATGAAGAAGATAGCGGCGGGTAAGGCTTTCTATATGCAAAGCAAGCATGTAAAAGTAATTTACCAATTACTTACCCGGATCCGGAGCTCTTCAGGAGCATTCGCAGATTTGCCCCGCAGTGTGTCCGATGCCACACAATTTTACCAGGCCGAGGATGGAAGCTCGACGGAGAAGCTGTTTTGTTCTCGGTATGCTGAGGCCGAACATCCGGTGCCGATGAGTGACCAGCTGAAGCAGATGGCCGAGCTACATAAGGCGGCCGATCAGGCCATGAAGGGCTTCATAGTCCGGTTGTGACCTGGCGATGCCCTTCCAAACAGCTTCTTTGGCCTGGTCAGGCGGCTTGTGGATGCCTGCCCACGGCTGGAGGTCGTCAAGCGATCCGTCTGCATTGAAGGTGCACGCTGGGCCTTCGCCCGTGTAAAAACGTAGTGGGTCAAGCTAGACGCCGTGAAGCTGATCAAGGAGGGGCCACCGGAGGGCAAGGAGCACCGCCACCCCGAGATGTACTACGAGGGTGTTCTGATGGGCGCCCGTCTTATCGCGGATGAGTGTTCGCAAAATGTAATATTTGAATGAGACTTGCTCATTTTTTATCCTGTGAAATGAAAACTTGTTTCATATGCGCTATGCAACGCTTGTGTGAATTTAAAATATTACCTTCTGTTTGGCTGTTTATCCAATCTGAGAGATGGCTAGTCCTCGGCTTCTGCCCCCATACCCCGAGTGTTGGGGTGTTTGGGGTAAACCTGAGCACTCTTGTTCCCATGTTTGGGTCCTTCGAGGGAGGTGCTCAGCACAACGAACAAGGCAACCGGACTAATAATGCTTTATCACTCTCACTTAGGCATAGAATTCTATAATTTTAAATTTCAGCGAAGCCCCTGGTATTTGGAAGGCTGAATTCGGGGCGCGATACACGCCTGTAAGCCGGACGGAGCCGGCCCCTCGCCCTAAGCGGCATAAGTCTTTAGGGACTCGAAAAACCTCGCCGAACAGCGACCATTCTCTCGCCTTATCATGACAGTCAGTTTTAGCTTTCTCTACTGAGGTGCTCGACCCGGCAGAACCGGGGCACAATCGCAGTAGTTCTCCTAGCGCTACCTTAGCCGATAGAGCAGAACGTAAGGTACCAAAATATAGGAGCCGGGCAAACCCAACATTTGACCAAAGACATGATTCGGAGCTGATGCATATAATGCTATAAGTTCAGGGTGCCGCACTTGTGAAAGTGTTTGGACTTTTCACACCATATTGTGGGTACGTAAGCCCCTGGTGCATCGGCCGTGCCAGAGTGTACGGTTGCAAGGCATCGTTAATGAACACACACACACACACACACACACACGCATATATATATAACAAAACGCAATAATAGTCGTAATGTCACGCATTGTATATTGAAAATTTGCATTAAAGCAGAGTGATACAGATAGTGCAATAAGCAAAGAGTAGGACTATGTCCTTTCCAATGGCGAGCTGAGGAATGATATGAAATCTGTAATCCACCTGGGAATTTCATAGTTGTCTGCCTCCTTGGTTGTTGTATCATGTGTTCGGCAGTGGAGCGGCCGGACAGTGTTTCCAGAGATTAAAGTCCTGAAAGAAGAAGAAAAAATAACCAAACGGGAAGCCCCTAGTGCGGTTTAGGCCGTGTTTTGGGGCGTGCCGCAGTTGTGCCCCTCCTCCCCACTTGTGCCCATGGTATTTTTAATGCATAATTATGTACGCGCGGCACGAATATCGTTGTTGGGCTGGGGTTGGGGTGGCCACCGTATTGCTACGCGAGCTTAGATCGCGCCAGGCGGTCTGTTTGCCCATTGCCCCGAGCGCGCTTGAAGGTGTCCGGGCTTTGAAACGCCGAACTGGTAGATTGCCTTGAGAGGCTGCTTTGCGCTTCTGCTGCAAGGGCCGCGGTGTGCTCCTCTGTTCGGAGAGGTATGCATAATGTGGCACCGCATTGAATCTAGCGAATGCGGTTTGTCCGAGCAGCGCGTGATAACCACTACGGAACGGGACTATATCGAAGATTAACTCTTCTCTTCAGAAGTTATCCAGGGATCCGAAGACCACTTCCAGTGTAATTGAGCCTGTGCAGTGGGCCTCTATGCCTGGAATGACGCCTTTAAAGGTCGTCTTTGTGGGTTTGATCCTTGAGGGGTCTATACCCATTTTGCGCACTGTGTCCTGATAAAGCAGGTTCAGGCTACTGTCGCCGTCCATGAGGACTCGAGTGAGGTGAAATCCGTCGATGATTGGGTCTAGGACCAGTGCGGCGAATCCTCCGTGACAGATACTAGTGGGGTGGTCCCGGCGATCGAAGGTGATCGGACAGGAGGACCAAGGGTTGAACTTTGGGGCGACTGGCTCCAATGCATATACGTCCCTGAGCGCACGCTTCCGCTCCCTCTTCGGGATGTGGGTTGCGTATATCATGTTCACCGTCCGCACTTGCGGGGGAAACCTCTTCTGTCCTCCGGTGTGCAGCTGCCGGGGTTCTTCCTCGTCATCGCTATGTGGCCCCTTGTCCTTGTTTTCGGCGATTAACTTTCCGGCCTGCTTGAACACCCAACAATCCCTGTTGGTGTGATTGGCTGGCTTGTCTGGGGTGCCGTGTATTTGACATGAGCGATCGAGTATACGGTCCAAGCTGGACGGACCCGGCGCACTTTGTTTGAATGGCTTTTTCCGCTGACCGGGTTTACAGCCTTTGAATCCGGCATTGACTATCGTATCCTCAGTACTTTCGCCGTTAATGTGGTGCTTATGCTTGTTGCGACGTGACCTGCTGTTGCCGTCCTTGGTATCTGAGGTACCATGGTTCTTTGATATGTTGTTACTGTGAGCCATCCAGCTATCTTCTCCCGCACAAAAGCGGGTCATGAGCGTCGTGAGGGCTGCCATAGATTTCGGCTTTTCCTGACCAAGGTGTCGGGCTAGCCACTCATCTCGGATGTTGTGCTTGAAAGCCGCTAAGGCCTCCGCATCCGGACAGTCGATGATTTGATTTTTTTTTGTAAGGAACCAAGTCCAGAATTGCTTGGCCGACTCCTCTGGCTGCTGAATTATGTGGCTCAAGTCATCGGCGTCTGGTGGTCGCACATAAGTGCCCTGAAAGTTGTTGAGGAATGCGGCTTCTAGATCTTCCCAACAGCTAATGGAGTCCGCTGGCAAGCTATTAAGCCAATGCCGCGCTGGTCCTTTGAGTTTTAGTGGGAGGTATTTGATGGCATGTAAGTCATCACCGCGGGCCATGTGGATGTGGAGGAGGAAGTCCTCAATCCATACTACGGGATCTGTTGTGCCGTCGTATGATTCAATGTTTACAGGTTTGAAACCTTCTGGGAATTGATGTTCCATTACTTCGTCTGTGAAGCATAAGGGGTGTGCGGCACCTCTGTATTGGGCTATATCGCGACGCAGCTCGCATGGGTCCTGCCCGCTGTCTTCGGCCCGGCCGGATTTGCTTTTACTGTATCCGGCGTGACGTTTACCGTCTCGTAGAGTGGTGCTCCCTTGTAATTCGTAGATCGATCTTGAATGCTTTGCTTTGTCCTCCAATATGTCTCGCAGGTCTGGCGTATCTCCCCATGCCTTTTTATTTGGATGGCGTTGGGGTGGAGGCTGAGCTTTCGGCTGGAATACCTCTCTATCGCGGCCACGAGGTGGACGATCAGCCGTATCATACGCTTCTTCCTCCAGTCGGGGTAGTAACCTGCGCCTTGGGTAACTCTTGGAGGGACGCTCGAGTTTATATTCCTCGGCTGCGAGGACTTCAGTCCATTTGTCAGTTAGCAGATCTTGATCAGCTTGAAGTTGCTGCTGCTTTTTCTTCAGGCTATTTGTCGTGGCCATAAGCCTGCGCTTGAAGCGCTCTTGTTTGACGGGATCCTCTGGTACGGCGAATTCATCGTCGCCGAGGCTTGCCTCGTCTTCGGAGGGGGCATGTAATTGTCATCCTCCTCCTCTCCGCCAGCCGCTCTCTCAGGGGAGCTGGCTCCTTCATCCTCCTGATCTAACTCTTGCTGGAGGGGATTTTTGTTGTCTTCGGCGCTATCCGGAGTGTTATTATCTCCTATGCCGGTATCACCACTTTTGCTTCGGCGGGACTTAGAGCGGCGCCGCTGACGTCGGTGCTTGGGTTGCTTCCTGGAGGGGTCATCCTCCGCTATCTCATCGTCGTTGCCTTCGTTGGGTGTATCCACCATGTATATGTCATACGACGAGGTGGCTTTCCAGTGCCCTATAGGTGCTGGTTCATGTTCGTCTCCTACATCATCGTCCATACCGTCGATGTCTTTGAAGTCAAAGTCGAGCATGTCGGTTAAATCATCGACGGTGGCTACAAAGTGGGTGGTGGGTGTGTTGGGGAACGTTGCAGAAAATTAAAATTTTTCCTACGGTTTCACCAAGATCCATCTATGAGTTCTTCTAAGCAACGAGTCAAGGGAGAGAGTTTGCATCTACATACCACTTGTAGATCGCGTGCGGAAGCTTGTAAGGTGATGATGTAGTCGTACTCGACGTGATTCGAATCACCGATGACCAAGTGCTGAACGGACAGCACCTCCGCGTTCAACACACGTATGGGACGGGAGACGTATCCTCCTTCTTGATCCAGCAAGGGGGAAGGAGAGGTTGAGGAAGACAGCTCCACCGGCAGCACGACGGCGTGGTGATGGTGGAGAGGCAGTACTCCGACAGGGCTTCGCCAAGCACACAACGGAGGAGGAGAGGTGTTGGGGAGGGGAGGGCTGCGCCTTGGAGGGTGGTACGGCTGCCCTCCCCTCACCCCTCTATTTATAGGGGGAAGGGAGATGGGGGCCGGCCCCCTAGAACCCATCTTAGGGGGGGGTGCGGCGGCCTAGGGGAGAGGGGAGAGGGTGGCTTGCCCCCCAAGCCAAGGGGGGCGCCCCCTCTAGGGTTCCCCCTCAACCCTAGGCGCATGGGCCCAAGGGAGGGGGTGCGGCCAGCCCACCAGGGGCTGGCTCCCTGCCCCACGCAGCCCATGTGGCCCCCCGGGAGGGGTGGCCCCTCCCGGTGGACCCCCGGAACCCTTCCGGTGGCCCCGGTACAATACCGGTATGACCCCGAAACTTCCCGGTGTCCGTTTGACAACTTCCCATATATAAATCTTTACCTCCGGACCCTTCCGGATCTCCTCGTGACGTCCAGGATCCCATCCGGGACTCCGAACAACATTCGGTAGTCACATACTAGTCTTCCTAATAACCCTAGTGTCACCGAACCTTAAGTGTGTAGACCCTACGGGTTCGGGAGACATGCAGACATGACCGAGACGCTCTCAGTCAATAACCAACAGCGGGATCTGGATACCCATGATGGCTCCCACATGCTCCTCGATGTTGTCATCGGATGAACCACTATGTCGAGGATTCGATCAAACCCTGTATGCAATTCCCTTTGTCAATCGGTACGTTACTTGCCCGAGACTCGATCGTCGGTATCCCAATACCTTGTTCAGTCTCGTTACCGGCAAGTCACTTTACTCGTGCCGTAATGCATGATCCCGTGTCCAACACCTTGGTCACATTGAGCTCATAATGATGATGCATTATCGAGTGGGCCCAGAGATACCTCTCCGTCATACGGAGTGACAAATCCCAGTCTCGATCCGTGTCAACCCAACAGATACTTTCGGAGATACCTGTAATGCACCTTTATAGTCACCCAGTTACGTTGTGACGTTTGATACACCCAAGGCACTCTTACGGTATCCGGGAGTTACACGATCTCATGGTCGAAGGAAGAGATACTTGACACTGGCAAAGCTCTAGCAAAACGAACTACACGATCTTTTATGCTATGCTTAGGATTGGGTCTTGTCCATCACATCATTCTCCTAATGATGTGATCCCGTTATCAACGACATCCAATGTCCATAGTCAGGAAACCATGACTATCTGTTGATCACAACGAGCTGGTCAACTAGAGGCTCACCAGGGACACATTGTGGTCTAAGTATTCACACGTGTATTACGATTTCCGGATAATACAGTTATAGCATGAATAAAAGACATTTATCATGAACATTGAAATATAATAATACTTTTATTATTGCCTCTAGGGCATATTTCCAACAGTCTCCCACTTGCACTAGAGTCACCAATCTAGTTACATTGTGATGAATCGAACACCCATAGAGTTCTGGTGTTGATCATGTTTTGCACGCGAGAGAGGTTTAGTCAGCGGATCTGCGACATTCAGATCCGTGTGCACTTTGCAAATCTCTATGTCTCCATCTTGAACATTTTCACGGATGGAGTTGAAACGACGCTTGATGTGCCTGGTCTTCTTGTGAAACCTGGGCTCCTTGGCGAGGGAATAGCTCCAGTGTTGTCACAGAAGAGTTTGATCGGCCCCGACGCATTGGGTATGACTCCTAGGTCGGTGATGAACTCCTTCACCCAAATCGCTTCATGCGCTGCCTCCGAGGCTGCCATGTACTCCGCTTCACACGTAGATCCCGCCACGACGCTCTGCTTGCAGCTGCACCAGCTTACTGCTCCACCATTCAACATATACACGTATCCGGTTTGTGACTTAGAGTCATCCAGATCTGAGTCGAAGCTAGCGTCGACGTAACCCTTTACGACGAGCTCTTCGTCTCTTCCATAAACGAGAAACATGTCCTTCGTCCTTTTCAGGTACTTCAGGATATTCTTGACCGCTGTCCAGTGTTCCTTGCCGGGATTACTTTGGTATCTTGCTACCAAACTTACGGCAAGGTTTACATCGGGTCTGGTACACAGCATGGCATACATAATAGATCCTATGGCTGAAGCATAGGGGATGACACTCATCTCTTCTTTATCTTTTGCCGTGGTCGGTGACTGAGCCGAGCTCAATCTCACACCTTGTAACATAGGCAAGAACCCCTTCTTGGACTGATCCATTTTGAACCTCTTCAAAATCTTATCAAGGTATGTGCTTTTGAAAGACCTATGAGACGTCTCGATCTATCTCTATAGATCTTGATGCCTAATATATAAGCAGCTTCTCCAAGGTCCTTCATTGAAAAACACTTATTCAAGTAGGCCTTAATGCTGTCCAGAAATTCTATATTATTTCCCATCAAGAGTATGTCATCTAAATATGAGAAATGCTACAGAGCTCCCACTCACTTTCTTGTAAACGCAGGCTTCTCCATAAGTCTGCATAAACCCAAACGCTTTGATCATCTCATCAAAGCGAATGTTCCAACTCCGAGATGCTTGCACCAGTCCATAAATGGATCGCTGGAGCTTGCATACTTTGTTAGCGTTCCGAGGATCGACAAAACCTTCTGGCTGCATCATATACAGTTCTTCCTTAAGATGTCCATTAAGGAATGCCGTTTTGACGTCCATTTGCCATATCTCATAATCATAGTATGCGGCAATTGCTAACATGATTCGGACGGACTTCAGCTTTGCTACGGGAGAGAATGTCTCATCGTAGTCAATCCCTTGAACTTGTCGATAACCCTTAGCGACAAGTCGAGCCTTATAGATGGTAACATTACCATCCGCGTCCGTCTTCTTCTTAAAGATCCATTTGTTTTCTATCGCTCGCCGATCATCGGGCAAGTCTGTCAAAGTCCATACTTTGTTTTCATACATGGATTCTATCTCGGATTTCATGGCTTCAAGCCATTTGTTGGAATCCGGGCCCGCCATCGCTTCTTCATAGTTCGAAGGTTCATTGTTGTCTAACAACATGATTTCCAGGACAGGGTTGCCGTACCACTCTGGTGCGGAACGTGTCCTTATGGACCTACGAAGTTCAGCAGTAACTTGATCCGAAGTACCTTGATCATCATCATTGTTTTCCTCTTCAGTTGGTGTGGGCATCACAGGAACGGTTTCCTGCGCTGCGCCACTTTCCCGCTCAAGAGGTAGTACTTCATCGAGTTCTACTTTCCTCCCACTTACTTCTTTCGAGAGAAACTCTTTTTCCAGAAAGCATCCGTTCTTGGCAACAAAGATCTTGCCTTCGGATCTTAAGTAGAAGGTATACCCTATAGTTTCCTTAGGGTATCCTATGAATACGCATTTTTCTGACTTGGGTTTGAGCTTTTCAGGTTGAAGTTTCTTGACATAAGCATCGCATCCCCAAACTTTTAGAAACGACAGCTTAGGTTTCTTTCCAAACCATAATTCATACGGTGTCGTCTCAACGGATTTAGACGGTGCCCTATTTAAAGTGAATGTAGCTGTCTCTAGAGCGTATCCCCAAAATGATAGCGGTAAATCGGTAAGAGACATCATAGACCGCACCATATCCAATAGGGTGCGATTACGACGTTCGGACACGCCGTTTCGCTGAGGTGTTCCAGGCGGCGTGAGCTGTGAAACAATTCCACATTTCCTTAAGTGTGTACCAAATTCGTGACTTAAGTATTCTCCTCCACGATCTGATCGTAAGAATTTTATCTTTCGGTCACGTTGATTCTCTACCTCATTCTGAAATTCCTTGAACTTTTCAAAGGTCTCAGACTTGTGTTTCATTAAGTAGACATATCCATATCTACTCAAGTCATCAGTGAGAGTGAGAACATAACGATATCCTCCGCGAGCCTCAACGCTCATTGGACCGCACACATCGGTATGTATGATTTCCAACAAGTTGGTTGCTCGCTCCATTGTTCCGGAGAACGGAGTCTTGGTCATTTTGCCCAAAAGGCATGGTTCGCACGTGTCAAACGATTCATAATCAAGAGACTCTAAAAGTCCATTGGCATGGAGCTTCTTCATGCGCTTGACACCAATGTGACCAAGGCGGCAGTGCCACAAGTATGTAGGACTATCGTTATCAACTTTAAATCTTTTGGCATCTACACTATGAACATGTGTAATATTACGCTCGAGATTCATTAAGAATAAACCATTGACCATCGGAGCATGACCATAAAACATATCTCTCATATAAATCGAACAACCATTATTCTCAGACTTAAATGAGTAGCCATCTCGTATTAAACGAGATCCAGATACAATGTTCATGCTCAAACTTGGCACTAAATAACAATTATTAAGGTTCAAAACTAATCCCGTAGGTAAATGTAGAGGCAGCGTGCCGACGGCGATCACATCGACTCTGGAACCATTCCCGACGCGCATCGTCACCTCGTCCTTCGCCAGTCTCCGTTTATTCCGCAGCTCCTGCTGTGAGTTACAAATATGAGCAACGGCACCGGTATCAAATACCCAGGAGTTACTACGAGTACTGGTAAGGTACACATCAATCACATGTATATCAAATATACCTTTGGTGTTGCCGGCCTTCTTATCCGCTAAGTATTTGGGGCAGTTCCGCTTCCAGTGACCCTTCCCTTTGAAATAAAAGCACTCAGTCTCAGGCTTAGGTCCATACTTTGACTTCTTCCCGGCAACTGGCTTACCAGGCGCGGCAACATCTTTGCCGTCCTTCTTGAAGTTCTTCTTACCCTTGCCCTTCTTGAACTTAGTGGTCTTATTGACCATCAACGCTTGATGTTCTTTCTTGATTTCAGCCTCTGCTGACTTCAGCATCGAGAACACTTCAGGAATGGTCTTTTCCATCCCCTGCATGTTGTAGTTCATCACAAAGCTCTTGTAGCTTGGTGGGAGCGACTGGAGGATTCTGTCAATGACCGCCTCATCTGGGAGGTTAATGTTTAGCTGGGTCATACGGTTGTGCAACCCAGACATCTTCAGGATGTGCTCACTGACAGAACTGTTTTCCTCCATCTTACAACTGTAGAACTTGTCGGAGACATCATATCTCTCGACCCGGGCATGAGCTTGAAAAACTAGTTTCAGCTCTTCGAACATCTCATATGCTCCGTGGTGCTCAAAACGCTTTTGGAGCCCCGGTTCTAAGCTGTAAAGCATGCCGCACTGAACAAGGGAGTAATCATCAGCACGAGACTGCCAAGCATTCATAATGTCTTGGTTCTCTGGGACGGGAGCGTCACCTAGCGGTCCTTCTAGGACATATTGTTTCCTGGCAGCTATGAGGATGATCCTCAGGTTCCGGACCCAGTCCGTATAGTTGCTGCCATCATCTTTCAGCTTGGTTTTCTCTAGGAACGCGTTGAAGTTCATGTTGACATTAGCGTTGGCCATTGATCTACAAGACATATTTGCAAAGGTTTTAGACTAAGTTCATGATAATAAAGTTCTAATCAAATTATGAACTCCCACTTAGATTAGACATCCCTCTAGTCATCTAAGTGTTACACGATCCGAGTCGACTAGCCCGTGTCCGATCATCACGTGAGATGGACTAGTCATCGTCGGTGAACATTCTCATGTTGATCGTATCTTCCATACGATTCGTGTTCGACCTTTCGGTCTCCGTGTTCCGAGGCCATGTCTGCACATGCTAGGCTCGTCAAGTTAACCCTAAGTGTTTTTGCTGTGTAAAACTGTCTTACACCCGTTGTATGTGAACGTAAGAATCCATCACACCCGATCATCACGTGGTGCTTAGAAGCGACGAACTGTAGCAACGGTGCACAGTTAGGGGAGAACACTTCTTGAAATTTTTTGTAAGGGATCATCTTATTTACTATCGTCGTCCTAAGTAAACAAGATGCAAAACATAATAAACATCACATGCAATTATATAGTTGTGACATGATATGGCCAATATCATATAGCTCCATTGATCTTCATCTTCGGGGCTCCATGATCATCTTTTCACCGGCTTGACACCATGATCTCCATCATCATGATCTCCATCATCGTGTCTTCATGAAGTTGTCACGCCAACGACTACTTCTACTTCTATGACTAACGTTTAGCAATAAAGTAAAGTAGTTTACATGACGTTATTCAATGACACGCAGGTCATACAAAAAAATAAAGACAACTCCTATGGCTCCTGCCGGTTGTCATACTCATCGACATGCAAGTCGTGAATCCTATTACAAAGAACATGATCTCATACATCACAATTCATCATTCATCACAACTTCTGGCCATATCACATCACATGATCAATCGCTGCAAAAACAAGTTAGACGTCCTCTAATTTGTTGTTGCATCTTTTACATGGCTGCAATTGGGTTCTAGCAAGAACGTTTTCTTACCTACGAATCACCACAACGTGATTTTGTCAACTTCTATTTACCCTTCATAAGGGCCCTGTTCATCGATTCTGCTCCAACTAAAGTGGGAGAGACAGACACCCGCCAACCACCTTATGCAACTAGTGCATGTCAGTCGGTGGAACCGGTCTCACGTAAGCGTACGTGTAAGGTTGGTCCGGGCCGCTTCATCCCACAATACCGTTGAGCAAGAAAAGACTAGTAGAGGCAAGTAAGATGACAAAATCCACGCCCACAACAAAATTGTGTTCTACTCGTGCAAAGAGAACTACGCATAGACCTAGCTCATGATGCCACTGTTGGGGAACGTTGCAGAAAATTAAAAATTTTCCTACGGTTTCACCAAGATCCATCTATGAGTTCTTCTAAGCAACGAGTCAAGGGAGAGAGTTTGCATCTACATACCACTTGTAGATCGCGTGCGGAAGCTTGTAAGGTGATGATGTAGTCGTACTCGACGTGATTCGAATCACCGATGACCAAGTGCTGAATGGACAGCACCTCCGCGTTCAACACACGTACGGGACGGGAGACGTCTCCTCCTTCTTGATCCAGCAAGGGGGAAGGAGAGGTTGAGGAAGACAGCTCCACCGGCAGCACGACGGCGTGGTGATGGTGGAGAGGCAGTACTCCGACAGGGCTTCACCAAGCACACAATGGAGGAGGAGAGGTGTTGGGGAGGGGAGGGCTGCGCCTTGGAGGGCGGTGCGGCTGCCCTCCCCTCACCCCTCTATTTATAGGGGGAAGGGAGAAGGGGGCCGGCCCCCTAGAACCCATCTAGGGGGGGTGCGGCGGCCTAGGGGAGAGGGGAGAGGGTGGCTTGCCCCCCAAGCCAAGGGGGGCGCCCCCTCTAGGGTTCCCCCTCAACCCTAGGCGCATGGGCCCAAGGGAGGGGGGTGCGGCCAGCCCACCAGGGGCTGGCTCCCTGCCCCACGCAGCCCATGTGGCCCCCCGGGAGGGGTGGCCCCTCCCGGTGGACCCCCGGAACCCTTCCGGTGGCCCCGGTACAATACCGGTATGACCCCGAAACTTCCCGGTGTCCGTTTGACAACTTCCCATATATAAATCTTTACCTCCGGACCCTTCCGGATCTCCTCGTGACGTCCAGGATCCCATCAGGGACTCCTAACAACATTCGGTAGTCACATACTAGTCTTCCTAATAACCCTAGCGTCACCGAACCTTAAGTGTGTAGACCCTACGGGTTCGGGAGACATGCAGACATGACCGAGACGCTCTCAGTCAATAACCAACAGCGGGATCTGGATACCCATGATGGCTCCCACATGCTCCTCGATGTTGTCATCGGATGAACCACTATGTCGAGGATTCGATCAAACCCTGTATGCAATTCCCTTTGTCAATCGGTACGTTACTTGCCCGAGACTCGATCGTCGGTATCCCAATACCTTGTTCAGTCTCGTTACCGGCAAGTCACTTTACTCGTGCCGTAATGCATGATCCCGTGTCCAACACCTTGGTCACATTGAGCTCATAATGATGATGCATTATCGAGTGGGCCCAGAGATACCTCTCCGTCATACGGAGTGACAAATCCCAGTCTCGATCCGTGTCAACCCAACAGATACTTTCGGAGATACCTGTAATGCACCTTTATAGTCACCCAGTTACGTTGTGACGTTTGATACACCCAAGGCACTCTTACGGTATCCGGGAGTTACACGATCTCATGGTCGAAGGAAGAGATACTTGACACTGGCAAAGCTCTAGCAAAACGAACTACACGATCTTTTATGCTATGCTTAGGATTGGGTCTTGTCCATCACATCATTCTCCTAATGATGTGATCCCGTTATCAACGACATCCAATGTCCATAGTCAGGAAACCATGACTATCTGTTGATCACAACGAGCTGGTCAACTAGAGGCTCACCAGGGACATATTGTGGTCTAAGTATTCACACGTGTATTACGATTTCCGGATAATACAGTTATAGCATGAATAAAAGACATTTATCATGAACATTGAAATATAATAATACTTTTATTATTGCCTCTAGGGCATATTTCCAACAGGGTGGGCGTCGAATTTCTTCGTCGTCCGCATCCCAGTCCTGTTGGCCATAATCCGGCCAGGGCTCTCCTGACAAAGAGAGAGACCTTAGTGAATTCAGAATGTCACGAAGGGCGAGTGCTGAAAGATATCCGCAGCGGTAAATTCCATGATCGGCGCCCAATCAGATTCGATTGGCAGGGGCGCGGATGGTTCGGGGTCCGGAGGAGAGTCCGGCACCCTAGAGTCACGGGCTGCGCAGAGGATTATGCTGGTGTTCGGATCGGTCGCCGTCGAGACTGCAGCCCCTGAGGCGGTGTCTAGCCTCCCATCATCGATTGGCGCAGCTGGCTCCGAGCTAAGGGTCGGAGCTGATGCGGGCGCGGCCTCTGGGGTACCGTCCGATGGCAGAGCTAGGTCATACCCATCGCGACAGTGCGGCGCGCCCGACTGTGGCTCGAATCCGTCGAAGAACAAGTCCCCATGGATGTTGGCCGTGTAATTCAAACTTCCAAATCTGACCTGATGGCCAGGGGCGTAGCTTTCAATCTGCTCCAGATGGCCAAGCGAATTAGCCAGCAGTGCAAAGCCGTCGAGTACGAAGATCTGTCCGGGGAGAAAAGTCTCACCCTAGACCGCATCGCTATCGATGATAGTAGGAGCCATCAAGCCTAATGGCGACGACACAAAGGAACTCTCAATGAAAGCACCAATGTCGGTGTCAAAACCGGTGGATCTCGGGTAGGGGGTCCCGAACTGTGTGTCTAGGCCGGATGGTAACAAGAGGCAAGGGACACGAAGTTTTACCCAGGTTCGGGCCCTCTTGATGGAGGTAAAACCCTACTTCCTGCTTGATTAATATTGAAGATATGAGTGTTACAAGAGTAGATCTACCACGAGATCACAGAGGCTAAACCCTAAAAGCTAGCCTATGGTATGATTGTATGTTGTGATTTTTTTGTCCTACGGACTAAAACCCTCCGGTTTATATAGACACCGGAGAGGGTTAGGGTTACACAAGGTCAGTTACAAAGGAGGAGATATCTATATACGTATTGCCTAGCTTGCCTTCCACGCCAAGAAGAGTCCCAACCGGACACGAGACGAAGTCTTCAATCTTATATCTTCATAGTCTAACAGTCCGGCCAATGGAGATAGTCCGCCTGTCCGGAGACCCCCTAATCCAGGACTCCCTCAATTACAAAGACTTTAATTATGATAGTTTCTCTTTGATTGATTGTATTTCTTTGTTCCATGATAAATTCACCCCATGCCTATGAACAAAATAAAGCTTTTACTAAACATATTGTTGATGCTATGATGAAAGCTCTTGAAGAAAAGTTGGAACTAGAAGTTTCAATTCCTAGAAAATTGCATGATGAATGGGAACCTACCATCAAATTCAAGATTAAAAATTATGAGTGTTTTGCTTTGTGTGACTTGGGTGCTAGTGTTTCTACAATTCCGAAATCTTTATGTGATGTGCTTGGTCTTACCGATATTGAATCATGTTCTTTGAATTTGCACTTGGCAGATTCTACTATTAAAAAGCCTATGGGAAGAATTAATGATGTTCTTATTCTTGCAAATAGAAATTATGTGCCCATAGATTTTATTGTTCTTGATATTGATTGCAATCCATCTTGTCCAATTATTCTTGGTAGACCGTTTTTACGCACTATCGGTGCCGTGATTGATATGAAAGAAGGCAACATTAAGTTCTAATTTCCTTTGAGGAAGGGTATGGAACACTCTCCTAGAACTAGAATTAAGCCATCCTATGAATCAATCATGAGGGCATCTTATGGATCTCGGACCAAAGATGACCGAACTTAGATCCTTGCTTTATGCCTAGCTAAGGCCGTAAAACTATAGCGCTTGTTGGGAGGCAACCCAATGAATAAAATTTATTTTTGCTTTTTGCTTCCTGTTTTTGAGTGTTAGCACAATTATGCTACTGTTATGATTGTGTTTTTATGTTTTAATTAGTGTTCGTGCCAAGTAAAGCCTTTAGGATCTTCTTGGGTTATAGTTGATTGATCTTGCTGAAAAAACAGAAAATTTTACGCTAACAAAATAATTTTTCGTTTTTCACCAGAGAGGGATAAAATAGCCATTCCACTTGTAGTAGATCATACAAAAATTTCTCGGGCCGTCCTAATTTTGCAGAGTTTCTAGAGTTAAAGAAGTATTCGAAATAGTTAGATTGCAATAGACTGTTTTGCTTTGACAGATTCTATTTTCTTGTGTTGTGTGCTTATTTTGATGGCCCTATGGTTTTCTCTGATGAGTTTTTGCCATTGAAAAGTTGGAATACAGTATGTATAATACAAAAAAATTATGAATTGGTTTGATACAACACTTATAGTAGTAGTTTATTATTCTTATACTAACGGATCTCACGAAGGTTTTGTTGAGTTTTGTGTGATTGAAGTTTTCATGTTTTGGGTTATCTTACGATGGATGAAGGAAGGATGTAAGAGCCTAAGCTTGGGGATGCCCCGGCATCCCAAGCTATTATCCAAGAATGAGCAACCAACTAAGCTTGGGGATGGCCCCGAGTGGCATCCCCGCTTTCTTCCAACAACTATCGGTATTTTACTCAAGACTATATTTTTATTCGTCACATGGTATGTGTTTTGCTTGGAGAGTCTTGTATGATATGTGTCTTTGCTTGTTTTATTTTGAGTTTTAAGTCATCAATCCTTACTGGACACACCTATTTGAGAGAGCCAAAATTATGTCATGACTTGTTAGAATTGCTCTCTATGCTTCACTTAAATCTTTTATGAGCAATGGTCTTGCTCTAGTGCTTCACTTATATCTTTTTTAGCATGGTGTGCTTAGTATTTTTGAAGAAATGCTCTCTTTCTTCACTTATATTTATTTGAGAGTTAGTCAAATTTTTAAGAAATTCTCTCTTGCTTTACTTAAATTATTTTGAGAGAAAGAAAATTTGTTATGCTCATGATCTTCACTTATATTTGTTTGAGCTTATGAAAAGCAACACATGAAAATTAGTCCCGAAGTGTTAGATATCCAAGAAGGATAAAGAAAAGAAAAAATGTCATGAAGATCATTGGACAAAATAAAATTGATTCTTAGTAATAGTTTTGAGATATGATGATGTGATATGTGAGTCATCTTGATGAGTAATTATGCTTTAGTAAGAATATTGGTGTTAAGGTTTGTGATCCCCTGTGCATGCACGAAAGTCAATAATCATGCAATGAAATTATATCCTACTTATGGTGCATTATTCGGTGTTAATTATGCTTAATGCTTGCTTATGATATTATTCGTTTCTTGGTTGGTCGCTTCCCAATCTTTTGCTAGCCTTCGTTTTGCACTAAGTATGATCACTACTTGTGCATCCAAAATCCTCTAAACCAGTTTTGCCACATGAGTCCACTATATCTATCTATATGCGGTATTCTTTTGCCGTTCTAAGCAAATTTGCATATGCCATCTCTAATTTTCAAAATAAACTTCTCTTTTGTGTGTTTGTTTCACTCGAGGAGGGGGTGTGTCGGGGAAACTGATCCACCAACACCTATGGGGACCGGGCCCCTTTCGGTTCGGAGGGGGGCGGAGGCCACGCAAAGAGCGGATTGAGGCAGTACACGCGAGCAGTTTTACCCAGCTTCGGGCTGCACGGATGCGTAAAACCCTACTGCTGCTTGTTTGTGTGTATTGAATTCTTGCTCAGGAGCGATGGACGCTGCCAGACCGAGCATGAGAGTGTCCCTGATGTTTCGAATGAGACGAACCCCCTCTACATTGCGCTTGGGCCTCCTTTTATACTTTCAAGGGGTCACCGACAGGTGGCAACGTAGACTAGAAGGGTAAAAATGAAAAAGGATGTGGTAGGTGCAGCTACCGCTACTGTGGACACAGTGCACCCTACCTAACTCTGACGGCAGGGGACAAGGTCATTGAATGCCCGTCTGAGTTGCCTAAACAGTGCAAAAAGTGACCGTTAGGAGCGCCACCGTTTGCCACGATGGCCTTCTCTTCATCTCCGCTTGCCACCGCGTACCCCTGGCTGCACAGGCTCCCGCCACGCGCCCCTGAGGAAGCCTCATGGCGACACGCGGGTGGGTGCGCTGGAGCATGGGTTCAGAGTGGCAGCGGGCCCCCGGCGAGTACCTTTTCGGGGTCGTCGTCTTGTCGAGTCCAGAAGCTTGTCGCTCACCGGATCTTGCTGGGACGTGCGGTGCATCACGGCAAGTTTCTTGAAGTGCCGTGGTTGGCCTTCCCGGCAAGCTCCTCTTGCCGGGGCCTTGTCTCTTCCCGGCAAGATCCTCTTGCCGGGGCCTTGTCTCTTCATCTTGAATGCTTTGTTCTTGAATGGCTCCAAAGGAACCCACGGAGGACTCTGGAGGTCGTCCGGCAAGCCTTGCCGCGCGGCGCTGCAACTGCCCGTGCACAAGTTCGGGATACTAGGGTACCCCTACTCTAGTACACCGACAGGAGCCCCCAGACCTGGGCCACACACGGTGCCGAGCGCTGTTGGGCCAGGCCCAAAACAGGGCACGGGCACGCGCGGAGCCTGGGTTATGCCGAATCTAACTCCGTATCCACCGCGCCCCCCGTAACGGCACGCGTCAATCGCGGAGTCGTGGGAGAGATCGTGGGTGGTTGTTTATTTGGAAGGCCGAAATGTCCGCCCCGTCCCTCTTTATAAGCAGGGGAAACAGGGGCATTTCCCCCACCTTCGCCCTTCGCTGCTGCAATCTCAGAAATCTCCGCCGCCCTCCTCCGCTTGCAGAGTTGAAAGAGGGCAGCGCTCCGCCCCCGTCGCTGCCGCCACCACCAGCGCCATCGATCTCCCCCACCGCCTCCGCCATGCCTCCGAAGCCCGGGAAGGGGAAGGCCACGAAGGCCGCGGCCGCGAAAGCTGTGAAGTCGACCGAAGCACAGCGGCTTGAGGCGCTGCGGAAGGAGCGGGCCACTTTCCCCCCCGAGCTCTCCGCGAAGGAGCTGAGGGAGTGGTACTATCTCTTCTGGTCGACGGAGACGCAGGCGCATCCACGCACGAAGGTACTCTCCGCCGTCGCCTCGCAAACAGCTCCAGTTGGCGGATATCCTTTCTTCGCCGTGTTCTTCTACTGCGGGCTCTGCCCGCCATTCTCTGATTTCTTTTGCGACGTCATGAACACCTATGGGCTCCACCTCCTTGACTTCACCCCCAACGCCGTTCTGACCATGGCAGTTTTCGCCCATCTATGCGAGAACTTTGTCGGAGTCCACCCCAACGTAGCTCTCTTCCGCCATTTCTTTATGCCTCGTGTCGAGAGAGGGGAACCTCTTGCCGGCGGGATCGCCTGGATCTCGCGGGCCGGCAAGAAGGAGACCTATCTGGAGGGGGAGCTCCGCAGCAAGTGGGACGAGTGGAGAGCAGATTGGTGTTGGGTTGTAGAAGAGAGCCCGCAGCCGTTCACCGCCCTGCGCCAAGCCCCAGCAGTGCGTGGCAATGACTGGAGCGCTCTGTCCGTGGACGACGACAAGCTGAAGATCGCCACCACTCGGATCTTGCGTCTCAGGCTTGCCGGGCTGACTGTAGGAGCTGTCGGCGCAGATTTCCTTCGCCGGTGCATCGCCCCTCTGCAGGCGAGGGGAAGACTCGCCTGGGAATTTGGAGGCCCGGCAGATATCATGAGGTTGCGCCCAGGCCTCAACTTCAATTTCACGGTCATAGAGTTGGACGGGATACTCAAGGAGATATTCAAGCACGACCCACAGCATCCCGAGTGGTTCAGATTGCCGGCAGGCGTCGTTCCTCTGTGCAACAACTCCTCGCGCGACCACATCTGTGCCATGATGCCGTTGTGTGATTCGCACGGGATCGCTCCAACTTGGCAAGAGCCTGCCGGAGACGTTGTGCAGCAGTTCTTCGACAGCCTAGTGGAAGTAGCGGTCAATGCTGACGACAAGAAGCTCCTCACCCGCGACACCACCGATCAAGAGATGGAACGCATCGCCACCAGAGCGGAAGAGGCGGCGGCAGCCGCAGCCGCGGGTGAATTTGGGTTCACGGTGGAGGAAGCGGACGCGGCATCGGCGATGAGTCTTGCTGAGCGGGAGTGGCCCGAAGACGAAGAAGAGCTTGCCGCGCCCGACGCCGAGTTGAGTGAGCCCGCCGAGGGTGCGAGCGGCCCGCCATCTCCGGGGAGCTTGCCGGGAACAGGGCCCAGAACGCAGCCCCCAGTGCAGCCAAGAAGGCGCCTCTGCAGGATCGGGGACGCAGCAGGGCGGCAAGCTGGTCAACAGCCGCAGCGCCGCGCGACGCGCTCCGCCGCGGCAAGTATGGTTGCCGCGGGTGTGCCTCCCGCCGCAGTGGCAACTGGGGCAGGGTCATCTCGGGCTGGCGCCGCAGTCCCCGCCAAGCGGCCAAGGGATCCCACCCCTCCACCTCGTCGCGCCGGAGGTGGGCCGAACTTCGACCTCTCCGCGCTCAGCTCCGACGAGGAAGAGGAAGAAGAGTAAGATTCCCTTGTTGTTCTTGTAGTTCTTCAACTTGCCATTCCTGTCTTGCATCTGATCTGACCCACCCTGGACTCTCCCTTTTCAGGACTCTGGCCCAGAGGGCGGCGAAGAGGGCCAAGGCTCAGGTGGTGATTATTGAGGACGAGCCCACTGCGACGACAGGAGGCGCGCCCGAGACCACCTTGCCGGATCCGGCCATCACTTCGCAGAGCAGCCCCCAGCGCAGCCCCCAGCGTAAGCATATGGTTTACTTTCTGCTTCTGGGTGCGCGTGGTTGCTCTTTTCCTTTGTTGACATCTGATCACTGGTTTGTTTGTGCAGGAGCAGAACAGCTTCATCAGGAGGGCGTGGTGATCACCTCCGACTCGTCGTCTGCTTCGACTACGCCGCCAAGGGCGGACTCCCCGTCAAGGGAGCGTTCTCCGGTAAGGGAGGAGCCTCCGGCAAGGGAGGAGTCTCCGGCAAGGGACAGCGCTAACGATCCGCCGGTGGTGGAGCTTATGACAGCGGATCCCAGCACAGGTAATCCTTCCTGCCCAAAATTTTCTTTGTATTCTTCTGCTGATTTTTCTTCTTGAGTGCTTGTTTGGCTTCTCATTCTTCTCCGGTCGTCAGGTCCACCCTCCGCGGATCCGATGGAGACCGAGGCGGGCGGCGGAGAGGACGCGCGCGGCAACACTGATGATGCCGCGACCGCCGAAGACGGAGCTGGTGCCGATGTGCCTGCCGGTGAAGAGGCCGCCAAGGCTGCCGCCGAGGAAGCTGGCGGGGGATCTGGCGATCGCACTGACGGCCCTGAGGCCGCAGGAGAGTCAGGCGCTGCACCGACCGCCGATCCCTCCGCCGCTGCCGCAGCGTCAGGCTCCGAGGAGCCCCAGCCCGGCGCCTATCTGAAGGCTGGCGAGGGCATCTTCATCAAGCTCCCTTGGGTGTCAAGCTCCAAGGCGCCGGTGGAAGGAGAAGTTTTGGATGGGGAGGTGCTCACCTCCGCCGGGTTGTCGATCATCGACGCGCCGGGAAGCAGCAGTGGCGAGCCCGAGGAGGAGCGGCTGTTGCGGAGGCTGCTGGCGCTCTATCGCGCCCGTCAAGTCAAGTTGGAGTCCCGGGAAGCGCTCGTCGCGAAAGCGAGCGTGGATATAGAGAAGCGCGCGGAGGAGCTCCGGGGTTTTCGCCAGGAAGCTCTCCGGGCCTTGGCGGAGGAGCGGGAGCAGCTTGCTGAAGAGTGGAAGGCCTTCCTCCTCGAGAAGGCCGAAGCTGAAGAGCAGCAGCGGCTCACCGGCGAGAAGCTGTACGCGCGAGAAGGCGAGCTGGCTCAGCGGAAAGTGAACCTCGACAGCCACGAGAAGGAGCTTGCCGCGCGCAAACGGGCACTTGGCGGGTCGCTCCAAGAGGCAAAGGATGCGGCTGCGGCTGCCGAGACCGCCAAGAAGGAATTGGAAGTAAAGGTGGCGCAGCTGGAGGCTGATCTGAAGGTGGGTGGCGAAGAGCTTGCCGCGCTCAAGCGGGAGCGCGAGAAGGACGCCCTTGCCCACGGTGAGCTGCAGGGCCAACTCTCCGAGAAGGGCAAAGAGCTGCGCGCCGCCAAGAATTCCAATGCTGATCTGGAGCTGAAGCTGGCCACCCTGACGGAGACGTTGGACGGCGCCAAGAAACGGGAGGCGGACTTGAAGAAGGACATCAAGGCCAACGAGGCGCTGCTAGTGAGGGCCGCCGAAACCCAGAATCTTCTCAGAGATACTGTGGCGCTCTGGACGGAGGGCCTCGTGAACATTGCTGCAGTCATCGAAGAGGAGCTGGTGCAATTGGGGGTGGAAGGCTTCGGGTACTCCTCCGACGAGAACCTCCAACCCAGCGCCAAGCTCACTCTGTTCTTCAAAGGCGTGGCGGCGGCGCTCCAGCAACTCCGGGAACGGATCCCAAAGCAGTTGGCCGACGAGTCACGCTCGATTTGTGCCAGAGTTCTGGAGAAGGTGCTGGTGAAGGTGGCCTTCCGCAATCCGGGCCTCAACCTCACCAACGTCCTCAAGAGGCTGCCGGCGGACGCTGATCTTGACGCACTTAAGGCCCTCGTCGCACCCATTGTGGACAGGGTGAACGAGGTCAAAAGGGTTGACGGCGGTCGCGTAGATTAGGCCGTCCATTTTCTTCTTTTCTTGTCGCTGCCAGTCATGTCATGGGAACACTTTATTAGAGGTGCGACAAGTTATTTTTGTAATATAATTCTATCTTAGGCAAAAAAATTGTTGTGTTACTTCCTTTACTCGACTCTTGGCTTTGTATGGTTCTGCCCTACGCTTTCTAGGGAAACTTGCCGGTGCAGGCACCCTTGCCGCGAGCGCCGAGTGTGGAACTTCAGCAGCCTGCTGGCGGGGTCGCTACCGACAAGCAACCTTGTCGCAACTAGTTGCAGCTCACTTAAGTTGTTGAGCGGACTCGAAACAAAGTAAGGGCGCAGCTAGCTACGAGTTGGTTCCTCCGCGCACAGGTTTTCCATACAAAGCACGGTCGTTCAAGGAAAATAACTCAAAAACTTAAAAAACTGATTGCTCAAACTTTTAGCAACTTAGCTTTTCTGTCGTCTGCTTCCCGGCAAGGAGAAACTTTCTTGAACGGCCTGGTCCACACCATTATCTTCTCCTTCCCCCCCCTCCCGGTAAACCTTGTGGGCGAGGGAACCTTCCTTCTTTTGAGAAAGAAACAAAGAAATAAAGTAATGATATGGAGCCTTGGGCTCGTTATCGCTTACCGGGGTTTGGTGCTGCACAAAGTGTCAGAGAACATATGCAAAAAAGGATTATAGCATAAAAAACTGACAAGATGTGCGGGGCACATAAACTTTACTGGTGCACGGGGTCTGCGCCCGGCTTTGTACAAAGGATTACATGCATCAGCGGCAAGACTTGTACAAAAGGTGGTTGCCGGAAAAGCTTCCGGCAACCGCGCCCTACGGGTAAAACTTACGAAGATGTTCAATGTTCCAGGAGTTGCTCACCGGAATGCCATCTTCGGTCTCAAGGCGGACAGCGCCGGGCCTAGTAACTCGTTTCACCCGATAAGGGCCTTCCCACTTCGGCGTCAACTTGTTGGAATTCTTGGCGGACTGAACACGCCGAAGAACAAGGTCGCCTTCCTCGAAGCTCCTGGCTTTAACTTTGCGGCTATGGTAGCGACGCAAAGCTTGTTGGTAGCGAGCGACTCGCACAGCAGCCTGAAGACGGTCTTCCTCTAGGAGCAGCGCGTCATCTTGGCGCAACTGCTCTTGCTCGAGCTCATCATAAGCGAGCACTCGAGATGACCCGTAAACGAGTTCCGTGGGGAGAACTGCCTCTGCTCCGTAGACTAGAGCGAAGGGTGTCTGGCCAGTGGCTCGATTGGGCCTCCTTTTATACTTTCAAGGGGTCACCGACAGGTGGCAACGTAGACTAGAAGGGTAAAAATGGAAAAGGATGCGGTAGGTGCAGCTACCGCTACTATGGACACAGTGCACCCTACCTAACTCTGACGGCAGGGGACAAGGTCATTGAATGCCCGTCTGAGTTGCCTAAACAGTGCAAAAAGTGACCGTTAGGAGCGCCACCGTTTGCCACGATGGCCTTCTCTTCATCTCCGCTTGCCACCGCGTACCCCTGGCTGCACAGGCTCCCGCCACGCGCCCCTGAGGAAGCCTCATGGCGACACGCGGGTGGGTGCGCTGGAGCGTGGGTTCAGAGTGGCAGCGGGCCCCCGGCGAGTACCTTGTCGGGGTCGTCGTCTTGTCGAGTCCAGAAGCTTGTCGCTCACCGGATCTTGCCGGGACGTGCGGTGCATCGCGGCAAGTTTCTTGAAGTGCCGTGGTTGGCCTTCCCGGCAAGCTCCTCTTGCCGGGGCCTTGTCTCTTCATCTTGAATGCTTTGTTCTTGAATGGCTCCAAAGGAACCCACGGAGGACTCTGGCGGTCGTCCGGCAAGCCTTGCCGCGCGGCGCTGCAACTGCCCGTGCACAAGTTCGGGATACTAGGGTACCCCTACTCTAGTACACCGACAGGGTGGCTAATATTTTCCATGCTAGATGTGTTATTCTCAAGATGAGTGTTTATTCACTTGTCATTACACGAGAGTAAAGAAAAGGTATTAGGGATGCCTAGTCCCGAAATGCAAAAACAAATGAATTTACTTTATGTTGTCAAATAATAAATTCCTTGGAAAGTGTTGGTATGGAGGGAACCCGTGGTATGTCGAACTTTTTCCACCATAACTTTTTCCACCACAACTGCCCGTGGATACCATTTACTTTCACTTTCCATGGAAAAAGGAATAAACTTTATTTTCTGTTTGGGAATCGCCTACGATATATCTATGCATGGAAAGTATTGGGAACTCTAAGTCGCTTTCATTGGTGGGATGGATACACCTCTCAAAATGTTTTTATCTGTAAATTTTTCGCTTTGAGCTCTGGCACCTCTACATATCCCTACTTCCCTCTGCGAAGGGCCTATCTATTACTTTATGCAATTTTTATTTTTGAGTCTCCATCTTCTCTTACAAAAAGCACCAACTAGGAGGCAATATGATCGTACGTAAGTATTGGGTGTAGCTAATATTCGAGTGTGTTTCATGAATGGATCAATGTTTGAGCATGATGGGCTAGGGATAACTTATTTTAGCGTTGATATGTTGAAAGACATGGTTGCTTGTTGATATGCTTGAGTATCTAAATTATTATGTCAAAACTAGACTATTGCTTTGAATCGCATAAAAGTCCAAATGTCCATGCTATAAAGAAAAGAATATGATATGACATGATGAACATCACTCCACATCAAAAATTTCTGTTTTTATCACTTACCTACTCGAGGACGAGTAGAAGTTAAGCTTGAGGATGCTAATACGTCTCCAACATATCTATAATTTTTATTGTTCCATACTGTTTTATTATGAATGTTGGATGTTTTATAATCATTTTATAGTCATTTTATATCTTTTTTGTACTAACCTATTGACATAGTGCCAAGTGCCAGTTGTTGTTTTTTCTATGTTTTTTACATCACAGAAAATCAATATCAAACAGAGTCCAAATGCCACGAAACTTTATTGAGAATTTTTATGGGCAAAAGAAACAAAACGGGCCCTGGTTGCGCCTGGGGGTGCCCCGAGGGGGGCACAACCCACCAGGGCGCACCAGGAGGCCCAGGTGCGCCCTCGTGGGTTGTGTGCACCTCGGGTGCCCCCTGGACCGCCTCTTTGCTCTATAAATACCCCAATATTCCAGAAACCCTAGGGGAGTCGACGAAATATTCATCCAGCCGCCGCAGCGTCCAGAACTACCAGATCCAATCTAGACAACATCACGGAGGGGTTCACCACTTGCATTGGTGCCTCTCCGATGATGCATGAGTAGTTCTTTATAGACCTTTGGGTCTGTAGTTAGTAGCTAGATGGTTTCATCTCTCTATTGATTCTCAATACAATGGTCTTTTGGAGATCCATATGATTGGAAATCCATATGATGTAACTCTTTTACGGTGTGTTTGTTGAGATCAATGAACTTTCAGTTTATGATTAGATCTCTCTTTTTATATCCATGAAAATATTTAAGTTTCTTTGATCTCTTTTATGCATGATGTCTTATAGCCTCGTATTTCTTCTCCAATATTTGAGTTTTGTCTGGCAAACTTGATCTATTTATACTACATGACCAGTTGCGCCAAATGGCGCAGAGACCCATTTAAAGTCATATGCTCGTTGAAAATATTTGCATTTTTCAATAACTATGTATTTGAGCAACTACAAACGATAAGAAATTGGCTTTCTGTGTAAAGTTTAATTTATTGTAGAGTTAAGCTCACATAAAAGGCAAGATGGCAACAACAGAGTACAATTGTATTGTGTGCAACATCAACCAAAAATAGTTAGCTAATAAATTGTTTGAAGGTAACCAAACATTTCGGAGGAGTTTATGCCACATCTTATTCTGCTAAAAAAAAGATCACGGAAAGAAAGAAAAACGGCCATCAATGATGACACAATTGATTTGATACAACAAGGATAAGAGAAATGAGTAACGGTTAAAGAAACAAAATGTCTAAATTAGTTTTTTAACCATGTAGGAGAGTTGCATGACAGAGAAACAACAGAGGGTGGTCAGCACTCAACGACAAGTAGTCTAGAAAAACGCAGGGAAACTGCCAAGTACTCCCTTCGTTCCAAAATAGATGACCCAACTTTGTACTAATTTTGTACTAAAGTTAGTACAAAGTTGAGTCATCTATTTTGAAACGGAGGGAGTACAACTAAAGCAGGTCCAAAAGACGGCCAGGACCTAAATGATTCCTAACCAGTAGCCATTAGCTTTCAGCTAACTCATAACCTCAGAATCAACGTAATCTGGTTGTCAAAAATCAACGCATTCCTCTCCAGTTTGCATAGACCACCATCACACCAAAGCAGAAATTTCTTCCTATCTTTCCCATGAAGCATGTAACTTGCACTGATCCGCCATGTAATGAGCTCCATATCCATAGTAGGCATGTTCCCTGTAATCCTACCCATTTAAGTGGGGTGCTTCAGATAACAGTTGGCGACAGCACAACACACAAAAACATGACAATAATCTTCAGGCACGACCATGGACATATAAGTTAAAAGTGTAGTACTCAGGTATATATCCGAAGAGAAACATACTATCAATTATCAAAGGACACCAAACATAGGAATAAGTTGCTGAAAAGTTTGGAGGGTTGCCGTTTGTTTCCTAATGAATGCTAATTGCAGAACATAACAAACCCTTGAACTCTGCTATTATCAGTTAGTCATTTATAATATATAGACAATTTTAAGGTTAGTAACCCTTGAACTCTTCTATTATCAGTAAAATTCACATAGGTCAGAAATACATAGGAATTCCAAAAAAAGGGCTCGTGCAGAATAAATAAAAAGACACAAATAGTCATTTCTGGATAGAACTAAGGAGAAAAACAAAACAAAAATGTCTCGCATACATAGACTAAGTATATACTCACAGGCATGTTCCTAAGTATATATCTAATAACAAAGATGCGATGTCGATCAATTAAACAGAAGTTAATAGTAGTAGGTTGTCTGTAAAGTCAAGTGACCATGTTGTTTCTTTCCTTGGAATAAAAGATGGTGTAATCTTCTCCATGGTCTTTAGTCTTCAGCTTTCAACCATTGTATATGACATTTTGGTTGATCTGCACTTCAATTGATAGATTCATAAAGCCTTGTATTACAGTTACCGACTTAGTGTGTACTGCTCCAATAAACCTGGATCACCTTCTGAATGAAAGTGCACCTAAAGAAAGGTTTATCACAATTTCCAAGTCCATTCTCATTCATAGTATTATCTCTGATGATTTCTCTATATGTTTCAGTACAGATCCTTGGCCACATATGTCAACTACAAAGGTGTTATATGCTATGGACCACATGGTACATGATCACATATATTAACAAATTAACTTCAGGAGATTGGATGCAAACCTCCTGACGTAAGAATAATCTTTTGATTTAATAGCTTTAGCAATAGTTGAAACTTGTTCTTTCTAAGGCGGTCACCAAATTGGACCCTCACAAAAGAGCTAACATAGCAGCGATAAAAATAATCAACGGAAGACAACCTCAATTAGGACCTATGAACCTCTCAGAGGTCATGGAGGCCAACTTTCATGTTGTTACAGGTCATCTTGAATGTAAGTACATCCATACCAACCTCAAGTCCTGTTTTCAGGAGAAATTTCTTCCATCCATGCTTGAACAAGATGCAGCCATTCATGTGCTTGTTCGTCACTCAGTCCTAGTGGACCTCTGCTTGCCAAACCATAATCTCGTCAGTCCATGCTTGGGATATCCAAATGAAAAGCTACTTCCTTTGGTTTTTCTAGATGAACATAGACTACATGCAAAAAAAGTGTGAGTGTTATGGTCCCAGTTACGAAAAACAGCACAAGAACAAAAAGAAAACAACTGAGGAAAATAAATGCATCCTATAGAGCGACATAGATCGAAAAACAGTGTGTGCAACAGAATGCATGTAACTGAACCTAAGGTTAAAACCAGACCTTGTTCATGAAACAATAAAATCTAGTGAATGGAGAACTTAGTATTCACTTCTGAAGCTAAGCATGAACATTATGAATATACATACAGAAAAAAGAGGGGGAAATAATGACTAAACAAGGACTGGAAAGGTTATAGGAGTAGAGGTTAATTATCTAGACATCAAATGTGAATGATCAAGAAGACTCAAAGAAAAAATCACAAGGCAACATAAAAATGAAGCAACTGAAAAAAGGTATACTTGTTTCCATCAGGGGCAAAAGAGTGAAGCAAAGGACTCCAGAAAAATCGAGAACAAAAGTAATGGAATAAATAAAGCAGCTCCCAAAAAATCTCCTCGCATCACAGGGAATAGAGATACAAACAATGGGTGAAGTAATTAGGATAAAATAGAAAATAGTGACAAGACTTATACAACGATCTCCTACCTCCAAGATAGACTGAGGGACTGAAGATAAAGAAAGAACGAATGAAAACAGGAAAAAGATAGAAGTGCATATTGAAGAAAGAGAGAGCAGACACTAGAAAATTACAACTGATAATTATGAAAAGTTTGTCACCCTCTATAAAAATGACAAGACTGAGAATAGTAAGGCGGATAAATTAAGAATGACAAGTAAACCGAGAGATGAAAAGATTGAGAACCACATATAGTCAAAAGACCGAAAACCACATGAGTCAAAAAGTACTTGTTTGGAAACTAAACCTGAAGTACTGAGACTAAAAACAAGACTATTTAATTAAATGAAAGTATGAAACTACTGAACTATTGAAATACCAAACACACTGTCCAACTAAATCATGTAAAGATTAAAAACTGAAAAAATCATAAATTAGCCTAACTAACAAAGTGGAAAAGTCTGATCTACGAAAGAGAGAAACTATCAAGAATCATAGGGTCTATTGAGATGGACTAAAATACTGGCAAATGATGCAAGCACAATGACTAAATAAAGGAACAAAAAACTGAAGGAACAAAGAGAAAGGAACAAAAACTAAACCTAATCAATCAACTGAATGTGACATGAGTGACTTAACTGATGGACAAAATGTACTGCTTGCTCTACTACATAATGAACAAACACTGAACAACTTAAAGAAACATGATCGAAATGAAACTATGATTTTCCTAACGGGTGCAGGTCTGCGACAAATGAAACGTGACTGCACCTAAATATCAAAAACTACAAAAGAAAACATCAAACACTTAAACGAATGACAGAGGATACATAGAAAATACGAAACACACCCGTGGAGATTACAAAAGTACTCAAACACAGAGAAACATAAAAACTAATTCCAGAGATCACACACACAGAGTACTGTCTGTGTGGCGAAACATGTGCATCAGCGGAGAAACAATAGTCCAACATTTACACGCCTCGCGGGCTGCAAAAATGCAGTCTGCAATTCAATGCTAATGCAAAGGTGTCAGGCAACATGCAATGCTGGAATTTGCGAATCATTATCTAACTAAGCAACTTCGAGCTAGACAGAAGAAACACATAATGGATGATGAGAAAACACTACCCACTACCACGCCTAACTCTCACATGAGTATGGTGGGACTCTCCTTATCAAGGGAATAGTCGCGTCGTCTAAATAGTGAGTTGCCTACCACAATTTGTATATATGAATTTGTATATGTGATATGCTAAACTGAACATCATAGAGTTAAAACCATTGAGCTGGTCCAGACATTAGCATTGCCAATAAAAAATACTTTACCTACCATCAGATCACTTCATGTGGTCTGTGCGTTTAGTCCCGAGGCCATATCCATCTCCCCTCAACATACAAAAAGCAAAATATCTAACAAAAGGGAAAGCAACAAAAAAAACTTCTCTATTGGTTAAAATACTGAGCTAGGCAAGTTGAATAGTTAAGGCATTTCCATGTGTTCATTGTCAAATAATCAATGTTTTAGTACACGATACACAATAACAAACTGCAGGCATCTCATAGCTACATAGAGGAAATCCGGATCATGGCTGCTCAGTTCGAAGTGGATATTGAAAAACAGAAAAAGGAGAAGTTATCACAGCATCTGTCAAGCTGCAACATTAGCTTGCTAATATTTATTAGGTATGCAACACATAACATACTTTAAGCCTCAAGCCATCAACAATTCCAGGTCCAGGAATTATATGAGCATCAATAATACCAAGTATATTGCTCTCATGTGTAGAATATTCATCTTGGGAAAAAACTAAGCATACTGCGCGAATATGCAAATAGAATGGAAGGATAGGGAATAACACATTTCTCACCATTCGTCTTGCATAATGAATGTGTTTTCAATGTCAGCAAACTTGCGGTTCTCGAAGATCAAAAGGTTGCGCTTCTCAGCAATCTTCAAAAAGAGTTCATAAGATCCCATTATATGAAGGATGCTGAATTTGCATATTCAATAGTGAACAACTCTGGTAACTAAATAAAGGAGGCATCTACCCATAATCATAAGAGAATTACATCATGTACTTGCTAAACTGATCTTTCTCCTAGTAGTTGGCGTCCTCCCCCTCCATAAACATGGCAGAAATCATCCATCAACAGAGCTTAAAACGGGATGGAAGGTGAAAAAAGCTCGTCAAGTTGAACCCACAAGCATGGACGCTATAGGATATTAGAAGAAAAAGCATGGAAAATGTCATAGCTAGTAGAGCAGGAGCATTGCTACTCAAACCTAAAAAAATTGAGGATTGAACTCAGATCTAATAAAAAGTTCACAGCATTGAAGTTCATATGAACATCAATTCACTGTAACTACCTTTCTGGGCGGGTCACCTCGCTCTCGTGTAAACCGCAGCCACCGCCCAGCGCTGCCGCCTTCCTCTTCTCTCCTGAGCACTTGCCACCGACCTCCGTGCCCTCGCCTCTCGCCTCCGGCCTCAGTGCGAACATCAATTCACTGTAACTACCTTTCTGGGCGGGTTGGTGGAGGGAGCAGATGGCTTCGGTGGAATGAATTTGACAAATGAATCAACCTTCCTCTAGAAATAAGGAAGGAAGTTTCGTTCATTCATTTGAAAAACAGTAGCAGCAGTTTATGTAGCGTCTTGATCCATGTAAGAAGGTGGGGGAGCAGGAAGGGACCTTGTGCGTGGGGTAGTCGTGGCCGTGGTCGGGACCTTGTGCGTGGGGTAGTCGTGGCCGTGGTCGGGCTGGACGGCGTCTCCGTCGAGCTCGTCCATGGAAGGTAGGAAGGAGCTGCTGCAGGTCGCCTGCTGCTGCTACGGACTGAATCGAACAGAAAAAGAAATCAGGGGTCCGGTCCGATCTGATGTGAGAGAGGAGCGTAGTCGGGGAAAGGGAGAGCTCACAGTTGCAACTGGGCGACCGGAGAGGTGGAGGATGGAGGCGGAGGAGGGGATCCGTGCCTGGGAGCCGTCACGCCGCCGCACCCATGGAGACGCTACTGCTGCTGCTGCAGATCGAGAAAGCAAAGAAATTAGGGGAAGGATGTGAGAGAGAGGAAGGAGAGGAGAGGTTAGGGAGAGCCCCGGTGTTCTACCCCTACTGAGGCGCATCTCTGCTCTAGCGCGGGGAGAAGGAAGGGGGCCGGCGGCACGGGGAGGAGGGGAGGGCGCTGAGGCGTGTGAGGAGAGGGTGCGGCGGCATGGGAGAGGATGGAGCGGGGAGGAGACGAGGCGAAGGGGGCGCGGGGCTCGGGACGAGAAGGTTTGGCGGCTAGGGTTTGACCTTTTTGCTTGTTCTCGAGGTCGAGCGTGGGGCGCGGGCAGAGGGGACTGGCAAATCCCTCGGGGACATGGGAAAGGCACACCCAGCCGTCCAGAAGTGGACCAAATCGAGGGAGCTTTGTGGAGCCAAGTTAGATAGCAACATTATATGTTAAAACATTTGGTGGCGCCGATTGAGGCGTGATGCTGCGGTATTTGATTTTCTGCTGCCCATTTAAATGAATTGTTTGGTTCATGTTTTCACAACATAGCATTTCTAGGAGTCTGAACATATAAATGATATTCATATGCATCCGTAAGTCACATGGACAAGTCTACATAAATAATAAAGTTATACAAGCTGATGTCCATCACAGATTGATAATTGTTAGGAAAGCAAGCATCTAGTTACTTAGTGCACATGTATAGAGGACGTTAGGCATGAGTTGCAGCAAAGAAATTATAAGTCCAGGCCAACCTAAACTATTGTAGAGATAATGATGACCACCCATTATAGTTGGTCCAAAGGTAGTGCCGCACATATGTTTGTATTTTTGTATTTGTAGCATAGGAAAGAAGGCCTACAAAAATATATTGCAATCTACTCTTATTACTTTCACAGCCATCCACTGCCCCCACTGAGCCGACGCTTGCCTTCATCAGCGCCTGCTTGAGCAGCTGTCTGTCGGCGCCATCGTTGGCTCGCCATCATACCCCTCGATGTAGACCACATCCCTTTTGCGAGGGTCACAGAAGACTGTTCTTCTAACGCCATAATATGTTATGCAGCATCAAATATAAAAATCAAGTGTGAAAATAGTCACCATCCACTGGCCTGGTCTTGTAAATTTTGTTGACGCTGATAATTATTAATGTTTGAATGCATCAGAAACCATTTTGCTCCAACAAAATCTAGAAACGAAACATAGACAATTGTTTAAATATCCAAAATTGCAACTGAACATATGTTTTTAGTGAAAAGATGAACATGAACTAATCATCACCATGCAGCAACACTACATAATAGTCCCTCTATAAACTAATATAAGATATTAGTTTACAAAAGGAGGACTATGCAGTGCAAGCCAAAATAAATAAATAATATCTTATCTTGTCCAAACCGGTGGTTTACTTCTTCTTTTTTCAAAATTAAATCATGGATCACAACCATGATTGTCAAAATCCAATGTGTACGGCGGAAAAAGAAATACGGAGATGGGCGAGGCAGGGGAAAATCACCACTATTTCAGGGCACCATGCTGAGCTCAGTAACACCATGTCAACCAAATGAATTAGATGCTAGTACATGTTACTGCACGTAATCATATTCAATTGCCGAAATACAATCAAAGCTAATTTAGAAACTATACATAAAAGGGAACCAAAATCGATTTAAACATGGTGTTTTGGGGTAGACGGGTAAATTAATGTGGATTCCCGTCCAAAATTCAGGTGAGCACGGCATAAATCTTCAACAATGGACAATAAAAAAATGGCTACAATAATACTCCATCCATCTCAAAATAAGTGTCTCAACTTTGCATTAACTTTGTATTAAAATTAGTATAAAGTTGAGTCACTTATTTGGAACGGAGGGAGCAGATAATTATGCATCCGACTAACTCAATTGCCCAATTTTAGAAATTTAAATAAACATGTTCCATTCAGATCAGTATTAAACTTCTCTGGAGATGTGTCATCCAATGTTTGACAAGACTGGAAATGATAAAAAGGGAAAGATGGGAAGAAAGATCATACCTGACAGTCGCTCCCCTTTCCATAGAAGCTTCTGCACCGTGCACAATAAATGGCGCTCGTCGTCGTGGTACATCACTTTCGCGCATCAGGTGGTGCTTACTTTGACCCGATGGTTGTTTCCATAACTCTCTCAACTCCAACATTATTAAATCTGGCATCATCTTGCAACCACTTATCAATAGGTAAATCATGATGTATTAGGACAAGTGTGCAAGTCATAACTCCAGCTAGAAGACACCTCATTTTCTTAAATGACCGAAATGTTCTAGAAGCTAATTCAACAAGAGAAATTAGAGGGCCGATTAGCAATAACCTTAAACAACATCTTTTGCTGAAGAAAAACAATCAGCAACAACAGGTATTGTGTGGCTTATATTCCTGTCACGTGCAACACCCTCGTATGTACTCTGAACATAAATGTGAAAGTGGGTACATCCATAACATGGCATTTGCCAAAGATGAGGCCCCAGGAAATAATCATCTCTCCTGGAATAAAAAAGACCAATAAGATGTTTCAGGGGAAAATCACAGGGAATTTTCAAAGGCATCCAAGAAGCATGGACATATGTTGAATGAACCTTCGACTCAATTGTCATAGAGATATGTTTGATAGCACTATGTTCTGAATAACAAACCGCCTTTGCAAAATTAGCAGAAGTATGCCCTGATAAAGCATAGTGCAGATTCTGATGAAATAATCACCATAATCAGCCAGTAATGAGTAATGACATGAAAGTCCCACCCATCAAAATGAACTCAGCCCGCAAAAGAGTATATTTGAATTACTTTGCACTTAGAATCCATCAAATATAAGTGGATTGAGCATGAGATCACTCAAATTAAGATGTACGAGAGCTGATTTATCCTCCTTCTGGCCTGAAAATGTGGATTGTACCTACAATTGCAAATTCAGATCAATAAATTCGCAAAAGCATATACAGAAAACAGTCAGAATGATTATAGTACTTGTATGCTTCATCACTCTACACAACATGTGGCTCTTAGTTTTTCAAGTCCAAAGATCCAATAGACTGCTAGTCAACAAGTAGAGAACCTTATGTACTTATTAACAATCAAATGAGAGCTTGCCCCTCACCCGTCCCAGAGTCAGATAGGTATGAGTTGCAATGCAAACTAAAGCTTTACACATTAGATGTCCCTAGTAATCCAGCCAATGAACCAGACTCTAAATGGCTAGTAAGAAATATAAGACCTTGAACGAGCATTCCAATCAATACTCACGTGTGTAGCACATTATGCTTATGCAGATTGATCAAACTATTCAAAATCTATATATTTTCCAGCGAAAGGACATGTCTTGATGGGATCTCTGAAAATTAGAGTATTAAAGAAAGAAAGAAAGAGGATGATGTGAACCAAACCATCGATTAGTCATGTGTGCTTTGTCGGCCGGGTCGGCAAGGTCGATGACGAGGCTGAAAACGTTCGACCACATAAGATTGTTTACGAGAAATTCTTTGCAAGACCAGAAACAGATGAGGAAACAGATAAATATTGTCCCACACCCCGGACGCCTCCTCTCCCTAGCCGAAAGTCGTCGCCCGCCTGCGCCGCCTTTCTGCTCACGCCGGAGCTCCGCCAGGAAACCATGGCCGCGTCTGCCGTCGATCCGCTCCGGCCAGCGACCCCGAGCGCCCACCGCCTCGGATCCTACGGGGGCTACCGGATCCAACCATCCCCGACCTCCCCGCCCCTCGAACTGTCGCCTGCCTTCGCGGTAACCGGCGGCGCCGCCGCCACCCTCTGCCTCACCTCCATGCACGAGGTCAATGGCGCCCAACCACCACCGGGATCTCTCCGTCCTTGCGCGTCCCCGAACCCGTCGCAGATCGACGAGCGAGAAAGGGGCCTGGGGCACGACGAAGGAGAAGGATCCGAGACGGGAGAGGAGGCGACGGTGGCCGAGAGGTGGTGTGAGCTTGCGTGTACGAGGAAGAAAGGAAGCGGCGGGGGCGATGTATCTGGGAGCCTAATCCCTAGCAGACAAGTGGATCAACGAGGCAAACATATTTCAACAATGAAACAGTGCCAGTGCCAACGTGGACGTCGCGAGAGTGCGCACATTGCGCGACCGTTAAAGGGTTTAATTTCAATGGGAAGAGGTGCCCGGTGGTGGGTTCGATCTTACGGTGCTTGTATAGCGATCCGACCTTAGACGGTCAAATCTCTATGTATAAGTGTCATCCCTAGATCGGTAATGCTGACACACATAGTACTCAAGGATTTATAAAAGAGTTCAATCACACACTTATTACATCGAATGTCTCAAAAGAGTACTTATTACAATAATATGGCTGAAGGCCATCTAAACAAGATAACTGCGGAAGCTTCGAAGGTAAATGAGTCCATCAACTCCAACGCCATAGCTACGTGCATGACAACGACCTAGCACACCTTACTCTACGTCTGAAAACTCTGCAACAAAATACGTTGCAGCCTGTGTAGGTCAGCACATGGAATATGCTGACAAAATACCACTATAGAGCAATGAACATGTAACAGCTATAACTATATGCATATTTGGCTGGTGGAGACTCTATGGTTATTTTTGCAGAAAGCTAGCTTTTCCTTACAACAAAGGAATAGATTTTATTTAACTACAATGTTTGTTGAAAACATTGAGAAGGTTCCTCCAACTGAATCCCAAATAAATAAATCATCAACCCAAGAAATTAATTAAGTAGTGTGATGAGGTCGAATCAATAATTCAAGTACCACATACTCAAGATGTCCATAACTGGGGGACACGGCTAACCATGATTAGTTTATACACTCTGCAGAGATTTGCGCACTTTTCCCCACAAAACTCGATCTCCTCTATTGGATTTCTCACACTACATGTTTGAGAAATGGATGACCGAGAGACAGTCTTTCAGAAGCATTAACTCTTTACTCTGGGTAGACATTACCACCTACATCCCCTACATCTGCTAGCCTACCACTGAAAGAGGTCACACAACATACTCAACTATGCCAGAGCCCATAATGGCTTGTGTCTGCACACGGAAGTTTCCAGCATGAATAATCTTATGATCCCTTTGAGCCTGGGTGGCAAACTGTAGGATGATCACACTGGTACTCCGGGATATCGCAGGACAACACTGGATTGCTCCAACTGGCCAAACAACCACTGGGTGCTCCAGGGTGCCTCAACCAATCCACCCAGATGTGTATTAAAGTAGCGACCTTAAGTTTAGCCATTATTAAAACTCTCACATCTATCATGGATCACTCAAACCCAAACCACATCTATGAGCATAGCATAGCAGTATAATCATAACGTAGAAGTAACTCCCAGGGTTTGCAATAAAGACAATAGGTTCTACCTCGTCACTACTTCCCAATACCCACATGTTAAACAGATCCTACTCATGCAATGTTTGAGGATTGAAACTAGTGCATAAAAACTGGGTAATAAGGGGTATGATCAAAGTGATACTTGCCTTGCTGACGATCTAAAAACCCTAGTGACTCGTAGTAGCACGCTTCACACTCCGGAAACTCTATCGTGAACAAAAAATAACATACATAAGCACTCGAGCATAGGATGCAAGGGTAAAACTCAAATGAAGATATCCAAATTTAAAGTTCAACTGAAGAGCTTCGATTTGCAAAATGAATCAATCGAATCGGAGGTACGAAACTCAAACTATGATAAAAAAGTTCAAATTCAAATCTGCTTGAAACCAAATTTGAAATTATCAAAATCATGTTCAAGTTGGTTATCTGGAAAGAGGGGAACAAGACAAGGATTTTGGCATTGGTTTCACTGGATTTGGACAAACGAGCAAAAAGTTGCAAGGGTTTGAAGATCAGGGACTAATCTGTGAGAAAAGTAATCGCAGAGAGGTCCCTGGCCGAAAATAAAATAAAAGGAAAACCGTAACGAATGAACGTTTGCTAACTGAACTAAACGAACGAATTCGTTCATTAAAACGAACTAAACAGAGAGCGTTCGCTAATTAGAACGGATCGGAATAATCCGAGAAAAACCCTAACCCTAAAAATAAACCAGGAGAAAACCGAGGGAACCGAAAAAACCCGAAAAGAACCGGCGAACCGGGATGGTTTTTATACCGGTCAACGACGGCGACGGGTCCGGCAAGACGGCAGCGGCGGCAGTGGCGGCAGCACCGGCTCGCGGCGGTGGGGTGGCGGTGCGGTGGCGCGGGTGCGTCGACTTGCGGCGGTTTGGGGTGAGGAGGAGGGGCGCTGCTGGCTCCCTTTTAAAGGCCGAGGAGGGGGGCGACAATGTTTGGGGAAGGGGGCGCCGTGTCGGCTCGGGAGTCGTGCCCCGGCCGAACTCGGACGGCGGCGGCGGCTCGGGCTCCTCGCGCGGGAGGAAGGCGGCGGGCGACGCGGGCCGGCCTACTCGGCTAGGCCTTCGGCCCAGTCTGGCGGGAAGTTTCTTTTTTTTTTTAAATAAAATTCGCCCGAAGAAAAATCCTAATGAAATATAAAAAAATTCTAAAAATGACAGAAACAATTTTTCACCGTTTAAACCTAATATTTAGAACAAAGTGAACATATTTCTGGCCTAAAAATGCATATTTTTCCAATTCAAATAAAATAGCAAATAAAATCCAAATAAAAAATTGATTTTATAATTTCTTGTCTAATATTCCTCTCTTTTGAAGAAGTCATTTTATATTCTCTCTTTTATTTTTTATTATTGGAAATAATTAGAGGGAAAAATATTAAAACCAATTTGATCCTCTTTTCAAGTTTAAGAAAAATTCAAATATGAAAATTTTGAAACCTCCCACTCTCTCCTTGGGTCCTTGAGTTGCATGAGATTTCTAGGATCACAGACAAAAAGCAAATAAAATATGATATGCATATGATGACCTATGTATAACATCCAAATTGAAAATTGTGATGTTAGAAACCTACCCCCTTAAGATGAATCTCGCCCTTGAGATTCGGGTTGGCTATAAAATAGGTGTGGGTGGTCTTTTCATAGGTCTTCTTCTTGCTCCCAGGTGGCTTCATCCTCGGTATGGTGGTTCCACTAAATTTTGCAAAACTTGGTAACCTTGGTGCGGGTAACTCGGCTGGCAAACTCGAGGATCTTGATGGGTTTCTCCTCGTAGGTTAGATCACTCTCCAACTGAATTGCTTCCTGGGGCACTGTATCTCTCAGAGGAATATCACCATCTCAACATGGCACTTCTTCAACTCCGAAACATGAAACAGATCGTGAACTCCCGACAATCCTTCAGGTAACTCCAATTTGTAGGCAACCTCTCCCATACGTTCCAGAACTCGGTATGGTCCTACAAATCTCGGTGCTAACTTTCCCTTAACTCCAAATCATTTAACTCCTCGCAATGGTGACACACGAAGATATGCTCGGACACCAATTTCATAGACTACCTCCATGTGTTTGGTATCGGCATAACTCTTCTGCCTGGACTGAGCTACCTTCAGTCTATCATGAATCAACTTAACCTTCTCTTCAGAATCTTTGATCAAATCTGGTCCAAACAACTGACGGTCTCCAACTTCATCCCACATTAACGGTGTCCTGCACCTCTTTCCATACAAGGCTTTGAAAGGTGCCATCTTCAAACTAGCCTGATAACTATTGTTGTAGGAGAACTTCGTGTAAGGTAAATTGTCATCCCAACTAGATCCATAATCTAGTGCACAAGCTCTCAACATGTCCTCCAGAATCTGATTAACTCTCTCGATCTGTCCATCGGTCTACGGATGAAAGGATGTACTGAACTCTAGCCTAGTACCCAAAGTCTCGTGTAGCTGATTCCAAAACTTTGAGGTAAATTGTGTTCCTCTATCTCATACGATGGTCCTCGGAACTCCATGCAGACATACGATCCTGGTCATATATATCTTGGCCAACTTCGTGCTCGTATAAGTAGTTTTCATTGGGATAAAGTGAGCTACCTTGGTCAAGTGATCAACTACTACCCGATAGAATCATATCCCGGTTGTGTCCTGGGTAATCCGGTGATGAAATCCATGCCAAGCTTGTCCCACTTCCATTCGGGTATCGGCATAGGCTGTAATAATCCTGTTGGCTTCTGATGCTCTACCTTCACTCTCTGACATACATCACATACAGCTACATACTCGGCAATATCCTTCTTCATACCAGTCCACCAGAACCGTTCCTTCAAATCCAAATACATCTTGGTGTTTTCGGGGTGAATCGAATATGGCGAGTCACGAGCCTCCTGAAGTATTAACTTCCTAATCTCCGCATTGTTGGGCACATATACACGATGCTCAAACCATAAAGTCTCGTGCTCATCCTCACGAAAACCTTTGGCTTTTCCTTTGCTCATCTTCTCCTTTATCTCAGCAATTTCCTTACCATCTTTCTGAGCTTCTCGAATCTTTCCCAATAATGTGGACTGAACCTCCATTGCTGCAACAAAACCTCTTGTAACTATCTCCAAACGAAGTTCCTTGAGATCGTTGACTAACTCCTGCGGTAATCCTCCGCTTACGAGGGTATTGACATAAGTCTTGCAGCTCAAAGCGTCCGCTATGACATTGGCCTTTCCTAGATGATAATGCTGCTTCATATCATAATCCTTTATGAGTTCCAACCATCTCATCAGCCTAAGATTCAACTCCTTCTGTGTGGAAATGTACTTCAAGCTCTTCTGGTCCGTGTACACATCACATCGGTTTCCAATCAGAAAATGTCTCTAGGTCTTGAGCGCATGCACTACGGCTGCTAACTCCAAATCATGTGTGGCATAATTCAACTCATGAGGTCGAAGCTGCCGTGAGGCATATGAAACAACTCTTTCGTCTTGCATAAGTACACCTCCAAGTCCCAAGTGAGAAGCGTCACAATACACTTGTAAATCCTTGATTATATCCGAAAGAATTAGCATTGGGGCTGTAACCAAATGTTTCTTCAACTCCTGAAAACTAGCCTCACATTCCTCGGTCCATTTGAACTTGGTGCCCTTCTTCAACAACTCTGTCATGGGTTTTGCAATCTTGGAGAAATTCTCAATGAACCTCCTGTAATATCCCACGAGTCCCAGAAAACTATGAATCTCTCCTACTGAGGTGGGTGCCAACCACTCAGTGACAGACTGAACCTTGGTAGGGTCTATTGATATACCTTCTCCTGATATAACATGTCCAAGAAATCCAACTTCCTTCAACCAAAACTCACATTTGCTGAACTTGGCATATAGCTGATGTTCCCTGAGCTTCTCAAGAACAAACGCAAGTGTTCCTTGTGTTCCTCTTCATTCTTCGAGTACACCAAAATATCATCAATGAACACCACAACAAACTTGTCCAAAAACTCCATGAACACCTTGTTCATCATACTCAGAAAATAGGAAGGGGCGTTAGTCAATTGAAAAGACATGACCGTGTACTCATATGGCCCGTACCTTGTGGTAAAAGTTGTCTTAGGTATATCCTGTTCTCGGATCTTCAACTGGTGGTATCCTGATCGAAGATCGATCTTGGAGAATACTTTAGCTCCTTGCAACTGGTCAAATAGATCATTGATCATCGGTAGTGGGTACTTGTTCTTGATCGTCACTTCGTTCAAAGCCCGATAATCAAAAACCATTCTCAAAGATCCATCCTTCTTCTCAACTAAGAGGACTGGGGCTCCCCACGGTGATGAACTTGGTCGGATATAACCTTTCTCCAGTAAGTCCTTAATCTGCTTCTTAATTTCCTCCAGATCATTTGCGGGCATTTGATACGGTCTCTTCGATATTGGTCCGGTGCCTAGCAACAACTCTATCAAAAATTATATGTCTCGGTCTGGCGGCATGCCTGGTAATTCCTCTGGAAATACATCCGGGTAATGATTAACAATAGGCACTTCTTCCTGAACAACTCCCATGAGAGAATTCACTTGGGTCCTCCTTGGCGCATGCCTAGACACATACTTGATCCTTTTTCCCTCTAGGGTGGTGAGTAAAATTGACTTACTAGCACAGTCGATGTTTCCTCCATACTTCGATAACCAATCCATGCCTAGTATTATATCCAATCATTGTGACTCCAAAATCACTAGGTCTGAGGGGAAAATGTGGCTACCAATGGTTAATGGTAACCGATCACACCATCGGCTGGCCATATACTCTGCTCCTGGCGAGCTTACTAACATGGCTAGCCTAAGGGCTAGGGTTGGCAACTTAAACTTGTCCACAAATCCCCTCGATATGTATGAATGCGATGCACCAGTGTAAAAAAGAACGAGAGCGGTAAATGACTTAATAAAAAACTTACGATCACCGCGTCAGGCTATTCTTCAACCTCCTCCACGTTGATGTGGTTCACCTGACCTCTGGTGAAAGGGTTTGGCTTCTTCCCTGAGCTTCCATTATCATTTCCATTCTTTGCTTCAGGGCATTCAGTGGCGTAGTGTCTAGTCTTCCCTCACTTGAAACAAGTAATGTGACTTAGATCCTTCCTGGCGGGTGTTGCTGGGTTGGAACGGTTCTGTCTATTGTTTCCTCCATCCCCATTCTTAGGGCCATTGTGGTTATGCGAACTCCCTCCATTATGAGTATGGCCTCCATGGTTATGGGTGTGTCCTTCCGATTTCGGGGTAAAACGAGGCTTCTGCTGATCCCCTGAGCTGTACTTCCCCTGTCCATACTTCCTTTTGCGGCTCTCTATCTATTGCTGCTTTCCTTCAATCATAAGGGACCTGTCTACCAAATTTTGGTAGTTATTGAATGTTGCTACCATCAACTACATAGTCAGCTCATCATTCAGCCCTTCCATAAACTTCTCCTGCTTCGCAGCATCTGTGGCCACATCATCTGGGGCATAGTGAGCTAACTTACTGAACTCATCCATGTACTGCCCCACAGTACGACTTCCCTGGCGTCAGTTGCGAAACTCACGCTTATTCATACTCATTGCTTCGGTTGAGACATGGGCTATACGGAAAGCTTGCTGAAACTGATCCCATGTGACATTGCCTATGGGAAAAGTGGTTGTATAATTCTTCCATCATGAGGCTGTTGGTCCATCCAATTGATGTGCGGCAAAGCACACATTCTCAGCATCTGTGCAACCTGCGGTGGTCAGCTCCCTTCCAATCCCGTGGAGCCAGTCATCAGCAACAATTGGCTCGGTGCTACTGGAAAACACCGGTGGATTCAACCTCAGAAAACGGGCTAAGTTGTCTAGTGGAGGTGGTGGCGGTGGGTTGTTATTGTTGTTGTTGTTGTTGTTTTGTTGCCTTGGTTCTGTACTAGCAACTACATCAAGGCATTTTGCTGCTGGATCAACTAGGTGAGCTCCGGTGGGAAGACAAATCCGGGGTCACGTCTCGGAGGCATTTGATGGGTTTAGAGGGGAGAGATTAGAATATAGTGAGGTCAAAGGAGAAAATCACTACCCATATGCACATGAGACAAACACATTTATATCACACCACTCAATTCAAACAAGGGCATACAATCGATCTAACTACCGTTACAAAACTCGGACTACTACTATATACATGGGGGAAATACTACTGATAATATGGTGGTCGACTAGAAATTTTAATCGGAGGAAGACTCCATGATATCTGCTCCAGCTTCATCTTCATAGTCATCATCACTGTCAAGGTCAGAGTCTATGTCGTCAATGATGATGTAGTCTTTGGGATGGTTGTCCTCTCCTGGCGCGGGGTCTCCCAAGAATACTCCTAACTTCTTCTTCGGGTCTTCATTCTTCTCTAGTAGAACTACAATCTCCTCTTCATATCCATGGCGTGTAGACTTGAGTTCCTCTTCCAGCTCCATGTTCTGGGTCATCACCTTATTCATGTCTGTCATGCTGGCGCACATCTGGTTCTCCTGACGACGAATGTGTTGGTTCAACTCCTGGATGTTGGCTGCAATGGACTTGTCCCTCCTGGTGCAAATCATCTCACATTGCTCATCTCGGCGTCCACATATCTGGTAGATGGTATCCTTAAGATCCTTGTGGTAAACTTCGCCGATGCGTCCTATTGAGATCTGAGCTGCCATGCTCTTTCCTAGGCTCCAGGTTGGTGCGTCAAAGGAAAAATCTATGGGCTTCATAACTGGTGTGAATGTCCTTCCTGGTACATGTACCCGAATCGTCCAGCGCTCTTCTTCCGGTAGAGTGGTGGTGTAGGTCCCCGTGAAGCTTGGTATTCCGATGCTCAGGTACTTAGTGGCTTGCTTTAGGTGTTGTCCAAAAGGGGTTTCTTCATCCGGTTGAGCAAACTTGTTCCTTGGGTCCGCCATCTATAGAGTGGAAAGTGGAGAAGAGTCAGAAATGAGTAGAGAAGAGGGTCCTATGGCTTATCTTAGTGGTCGCGTCCTACAGTCAGCATGGGCTCTGATACCATCTTGTAGCGATCCGACCTCAGACGGTCAAATCTCTGTGTATAAGTGTCATCCCTGAATCGGTAATGCTGACACACACATTACTCGAGGATTTATAACAGAGTTCAATCACACACTTATTACATTGAATGTCTCAAAAGAGAACTTATTACAATAATATGGCTGAAGGCCATCTAAATAAGATAACCGTGGAAGCTTCGAAGGTAAATGAGTCCATCAACTCCAACGGCATAGCTAAGTGCACGACAATGACCTAGAGCACCTTACTCTTCGTCTAAAAAATCTGCAACATAATACGTTGCAGCCTGTGTAGGTCAGCACATGGAATATGCCGGCAAAATAACACTATAGAGCAATGAACATGTAACAACTATAACTATATGCATATTTGGCTGGTGGAGGCTCTATGGTTATTTTTGTAGAAAGCTAGTTTTTCCCTACAACAAAGGAATATATTTTATTTAGCTACAATGTTTGTTGAAAACATTGAGAAGGTTCCTCCAACTCAATCCCAAATTAATAAATCATCAAACCAACAAATTAATTAAGTAGTGTGATGAGATCAAATCAATAATTGAAGTAGCACATACTCAAGATGTCCATAACCGGGGACATGGCTAACCATGATTAGTTTATACACTCTGCAGAGATTTATGCACTCTTCCCCATAAGACTCGATCTCCTCCGTTGTATTTATAGCACTACATGGTGTTTGAGTAACGGATGACCGAGACACAGTCTTTCAGAAGCATTAACTCTTTACTCTGGGTAGACAGTACCACCTACATCCCCTACATCTGCTAGCCTACCACTGAAAGAGGTCACACAACATACTCAACTATGCCAGAGCCCATAATGGCTTGTGGCTGCACACGGAAGTTTCCAGCATGAATAATCTTATGATCCCTTTGAGCCTGGGTGGTAAACTGTAGGATGATCACACGGGTACTCTGGGATATCCCAGGACAACACCGGATTGCTCCAACTGGCCAGACAACCACTGGGTGCTCCAGGGTGCCTCAACCAGTCCACCCAGATGTGTATTAAAGTAGCCACCTTAAGTTTAACCATTAATTAAAACTCTCACATCTGTCATGGATCACTCAAACCCAAACCACGTCTACGAGCATAGCAAAGCAGTATAAGCATAACATAGAAGTAACTCCTAGGGCTTGCAATAAAGACAATAGGTTCTACCTCGTCACTTCTTCCCAATACCCACATGTTAAACAGATCCTACTCATGCAATGTTTGAGGATTGAAACTAGTGCATAAAAACTGGGTAATAAGGGGTATGATCAAAGTGTTACTTGCCTTGCTCACGATCTGAAAACCCTAGTGACTCGTAGTAGCATGCTTCGCACTCCGGAAACTCTATCATGAACAAACAATAACATACATAATCACTCAAGCATAGGATGCAAGGGTAAAACTCAAATGAAGAGATCCAAATTGAAAGTTCAACTGAAGAGCTTCGATTTGCAAAAAGAATCAATCGAATTGGAGCTACGGAACTCAAACTACGATCAAAATAAGTTCAAATTCAAATCTACTTTAAACCAAATTTTAATTATCAAAATCATGTTCAACTTGATTATCTGGAAAGAGGGGAACAACACGAAGATTTTGGCGTTGGTTTCACTGGATTTGGACAAACGGGCAAAAAGTTGCGAGGGTTTGAAGATCAAGGACTAATTTGTGAGAAAAGTAATCGCGGAGAGGTCCCTGGCTGAAAATAAAATGAAAGAAAAACCCTAACAAACGAACGCTCGCTAACTCAACTAAACGAATGAATTCATTCGTTAAAACGAACTAAACAGAGAGCGTTCGCTTATTAGAACGGATCGGAATAAACCAAGAAAAACCCTAACCCTAAAAATAAACCGGGAGAAAACCGAGGGAACCGAAAAAAACCCAAAAAGAACCGGCGAACCGGGACGGCTTTTATACTGGTCAACGATGGCGACGGGTCCGGCGACTCCAGCGAGATGGCAGCGACGGCTTGCGGAGGCGGGGTGGTGTTGCAGTGGTGCAGGCGCGGCGGTGTGCGGCAGCAAGGCGGCGGCTTGGGGGTGAGGAGGAGGGGCGGCGGCGGCTCCCTTTTAAAGGCTGAGGGGGTGGGGGCGGCGATGCTTGGGGAAGGGGCGCCGGGTCGGCTCGGGAGTCGTGCCCCAGCCGGACTCGGACGGCGGCGGCCGCTCGGGCTCCTCGCGCAGGAGGAAGGCGGCGGACGACGCGGGCCGACCTGCTCGGCTGGGCCTTCGACCCAGTCGGGCGGGAAGTTTCTTTAAAAAAATTCGACCGAAGAAGAATCCTAATAATATATAAAAATATTCTAAAAATGCCAGAAACAATTTTTCACCGTCTAAACCTAGTATTTATAACAAAGTGAACATTTTTCTGGCCTAAAAATGCAATTATCAAAAATGCATATTTTTCTAATTCAAATAAAATAGCAAAGAAATCCAAATAAAAATAAAAATTTGATTTTCAAATTTCTTCTCCAATATTCCTCTCTTTTGAAGAAGTCATTTTATCTTCTCTCTTTTATTTTTTATTATTGGAAATAATTGGAGAGAAAAATATTAAAACCAAATTGATCCTCTTTTCATGTTTGAGAAAAATTCAAATATGAAAATTTGTGAAACCTCCAACTCTCTCCTTGGGTCCTTGAGTTGCATGAGATTTCTAGGATCATAGACAAAAAGAAAATAAAATATGATATGCAAATGATGACCTATGTATAACATCCAAATTGAAAATTGGGATGTTCCAAACCTACCCCCCTTAAGATGAATCTCGCCCTCGAGATTCGGGTTGGCTAGAAAATAGGTGTGGGTGGTCTTTCTGTAGGTCTTCTTCTCGCTCCCGGGTGGCTTCATCCTCGGTATGGTGGCTCCACTGAACTTTGCAAAACTTGATAACCTTGCTGCGGGTAACTCGGCTGGCAAACTCGAGGATCTTGACGGGTTTCTCCTCGTAGGTTAGATCACTCTCCAACTGAATTGCTTCCAGGGGCACAATATCTCTCAAAGGAATATCGACCATCTCATCATGGCACTTCTTCAACTAGGAAACATGAAACACATCATGAACTCCTGACAATCCTTCGGCTAACTCCAATTTGTAGGCAACCTCTCCCATATTCCAGAACTCGGTATGGTCCTACAAATCTCGGGGCTAACTTTCCCTTAACTTCAAATCATTTAACTCCTCGCAATGGTGACACACAAAGATATGCCTGGTCACCAATTTCATAGACTACCTCCTTGTGTTTGGTATCAGCATAACTCTTCTACCTGGACTAAGCTACCTTCAGTCTATCACGAATCAACTTAATCTTCTCTTCAGACTCTTTGATCAAATCTGGTCCAAACAACTGACGGTCTCCAACTTCATCCCACATTAACGGTGTCCTACACCTCTGTCCATACAAGGCTTCGAAAGGTGCCATCTTCAAACTAGCCTCATAACTGTTGTTGTAGGAGAACTCTGCGTAAGGTAAATTGTCATCCCAACTAGATCCATAATCTAGCACACAAGCTATCAACATGTCCTCCAGAATCTGATAGACTCTCTCAGTCTGTCCATCGGCCTACGGATGAAAGGATGTACTGAACTCTAGCCTAGTACCATAAATCTGGTGTAGCTGATTCCAAAACTTCTAGGTAAACTGCGTTCCTCTATCTGATACGATGGTCCTCGGAACTCCATGTAGACATACGATCCTGGTCATATATATCTTGGCCAACTTCGCACTCATATAAGTAGTTTTCACTGGAACAAAGTGAACTACCTTGGTCAAGTGATACACTACTACCCAGATAGAATCATATCCCGATCGTGTCCTGGGTAATCCGTCGATGAAATCCATGCCAAGCTTGTCCCACTTCCATTCGGGTATCGGCATAGGCTGTAATAATCCTGCTGGCTTATGATGCTCTGCCTTCACTCTCTGACATACATCACATACCGCTACATACTCGGAAATGTCCTTTCTCATACCTGTCCACCAGAAACGTCCCTTCAAATCCAAATACATCTTGGTGTTTCCGGGGTGAATCCAATATGGCGAGTCATGAGCCTCCTGAAGTACTAACTTCCTGATCTCCGCATTATTGGGCACATATACATGACCCTCAAACCATAAAGTCTCGTGCTCATCCTCACAGAAACCTTTGGATTTTCCTTTGCTCATCTTCTCCTTTATCTCAGCAATTTCCTTATCGTCCTTCTGAGCTTCTCGAATCTTTCCCAATAATGTGTACTGAACCTCCATTGCTGCAACAAAACCTCTTGGAACTATGTCCAAACGAACTTCCTTGAGATCGTCGACTAACTCCTACGGTAATCCTCCGCTTACGATGGTATTGACATAACTCTTGCGGCTCAAAGCGCCCACTACGACATTAGCCTTTCCTGGATGATAATGCAGCTTCATATCATAATCCTTTATGAGTTCTGTAACATCCCAAATTTTCAATTTGGAATGTTATACATAGATCATCCATGCAAATCATGTTTTATTGCTTTTTCGTTCCGTAATCCTCGAAATCCTAAGCAGCTCAAGGACCCTCGGAGAGAGTTGGGGATTTCCCGGTCTTCATATTTGATTCTTTTATCAAATAATGAAAAGAGGATTTGATTTTAATTATTTCTCTCCGAAAAATATTTCACATTAAAAATTAAAGAGGAGATAATATGACTTCTCCAAAATAAATGAAATATTGGAGGAAAATATTAAAATCATTAAATTGATTTTTATTGGATTTTATTCGGATTTTATTTGCATTAGAAAAATTGCATGTTTTTTTCAAAATTGCATTTTAGGGCCAAGAAAATGTTCATCTTGTTCTAAATATTTTATTTAGACGGTGAAAAATTGTTTTGGCATTTTTAGGTTTTTATTTATTTTTTCTAGGATTTTATTTCGGTCGGCGAAGTTTAAAAAAAAAGGTTTCGCGCCGACTAGGCCTAAGGCCCAGCCGCGCCAGGCCACCACTCGGACCGGAGTCCGAGTTGGACTCCGCCTCCGCCACGCCTTGCCCCCTCCTCCAAGTCGCCGCCCCGCCCCTTTATATACGCCGCCACCCCCGCCCCCAACACCACCACCACCGCCGCCTAGCCCCGCCGCCCGCGCTCGCCGTCGTAGCCGCCGCCGCCTAGCGACG
>NC_041386.1:415896858-415905015 GCF_002162155.2 Triticum dicoccoides | reverse complement strand
CCCCGCCGCACCGCGAGCCGCCGCCCCACACCCCGCCTCGCCGGAGCCCCTCGCCGGAGGTAGCCACCGTGCCCCGCTGTCGGTTTTTTTATAAAAACCGTTCGGTTTTTTTAAAAACCCTAGATCCAATTTTTTTCGGATTCACCAGTTTTTCTCGGTTCTTCTAGTTAGTGGACGTTCGTCCGAACATTCGTTTCAACGAACGGTTCCTTGCCCGTTAGAAACAACTAACGAACGCTCGTTCGTTAGTTTGTTCGTGAGTTTTCTTTTATCGGATTTATTCCGCGATTTTTCTGATCGTGATTTCTGATCCGATCTTAGTTTCTGTTTATCTTTTCGCTCGTTTAACGGAATCAGGCGATTCAAGCGCCTAGAGTTTCATCTCGAAACCCTCTTTCTGTTTAACCAACTCAAACAAGTTTTTGCTACTGTAGAATTTGACCTAGTTTCAGATTAGTAAACAAAGCTTCTTTCTTTCGCCGTTTGAGTTTCGTTGCTCCGTTTGTTTTGATTCTTTTTGCGAACCGGAGTTCTTAATTTGAAATTTCTGGTCAACCTCTCTTATTTGAGTTTTGCTTGTGCATCGTTGCTTGTTACTTATGTATGTTATTGTTTGCTTGCAATAGAATTCCCGGAGTGCGAAGCATGTTACTACGAGTCTCTAGGATTCGCGGATCGTCAGCAAGGCAAGTAACACTTTGATCATATCCCATTATTACCCAGTTTTTATGCATTAGTTCCAATCCTCAAACATTGCATGATTAGGATGTCATTAACTTGTGGGTTGGGAAGTAGTTGCTGAGGTAGAACCTATTGCCCTGTTACATTCAAACCCTTGGGAGTTACTTCTACGTATTGCTTATTGCTATGCTATGCTCGTAGACGTGGTTTGGGTTTGAGTGAAATTCATGTCAGATGTGAGATTGTTAATTAATGATTCAACTTAAGGTGGCAACTTAATCAAACAACTGGGTGGATTGAGGCACCTGGGGAACCCAGTGTTGTGTGTTTTTTTGGAAATCCCGGGGTACCCGTGTGATCTTCCTATGGACCGCCACCCAGGCTCAAAGGGAACTGAGATGATTCATGCTAGAAACATCCGTGTGCAGCCACAAGCTATTATGGGCTCTAGCATAGTTGAGTAAGTTACGTGAAGCTCTTGAAGAGGTAGATCACCAGGTAGTGGGTTTTGTAGGTTTGGTATGGTCTACCCGGAGTAGAGAGTTAACGTTTCTGAAAGACTGTGTCTCGGTCATCCGTTTCTCAAACACCATGTAGTGCGAGAAATTCAACGGAGGCGATCGAGTCTTGTGGGGAAAAGTGCGCAAACCTCTTCAGAGTGTACAATCTAATCATGGTTAGCCGTGTCCCTGGTTATGGACAATTCTTGAGTATCTAGTACTTGGGTTATCACATGTATCTCACCATGCTTAATTAATACTGTTGGGATGTTAATTCACTTTAATTGGGATTGAGTTGGGGATACCTTCTCAATGATGTTTCAACCACCATGATAGTAAATTAAAATCTATTCCGTTGTTGTAGGGAAAAATTGGCTTTTCGCAAAACTACAACCATACAACTTTCCACCAGCCATATATGCATGTAGTGATAGCATTATTCTGTTTCTGCTCTACTGTGTTATTTTGCCAGCATGTTCCATGTGCTGACCCGTTTTCGGGCTGCAACGTATTATGTTGCAGACTTTTCAGACGAGGAGTAAGGTTCGTTAGGTCGTTGCCGTGCAGCTCAGCTATGCCGTTGGAGTTGATGGACTCACTTTATCTTCCAAGCCTTCTGTTGTTAACGCATTAGATGGCCTTAAGCCATATTATTTCTCTTTGGAGACATTCAATGTAATAGTGTGTGATTGCTACTCTGTTATAAATCCTTCGAGTACTGTGTGTGTCAGCATTACCGATCCAGGGATGACATTGAAGCACAGAGACTTGACCATCTGAGGTCGGGTCGCTACAAGATGGTATCAGAGCACATGCTGAGTGTATGACACGACCACTAAGATAAACCCTAGGTCACACTTCTCTTCTCATTTCTGACTCCTCTCCATTTTCTACTCTTTAGGATGACGGAGATGAAGAACAAGTTTGCACAACCGGATGAAGACACACCTTTTGGATGCCACTTGAAGGAAGTCACTAGGTACTTGAACATTGGAATACCAAGCTTTACCGGGACGTACAACGCCACTTTACCTGGAGAGGATCGCTGGATGATTCAAGTACAAGTTCCAGGAAGGACGTTCTCGCCAACTTCTAAACCCATAGAATTTTCCTTCGACGCACCAACCTGGAGTTTAGGAAAGAGTATGGCAGCTCACATCACCATGGGACGCATTGGAGAAGTTTACAACAGGGAGCTTAAGGACACTATTTACCAAATATGTGGGTGTCGAGACAAGCAATGGGAAGTAATCAGCACTAAGAAGGATAGATCCATTGCAGCTTTCATCCAGGAGTTAAACCAGCACATTCGACGTCAGGAGAACCAGATGTGTGCGGACATGATGGACTTGAAGAAGGCGAAGACTAGGATCATCGAGCTAGAGGAAGAACTCAAGTTTACCCGCGATGGATATGAGGAGGAAATCAAGACCCTACTGGAGAAGAATGGCGACTTAGTCAAGAAGATCGGAGTATTCATGGGAGGACCAGCACCAATAGAAGAAGAAGAAGAACCCAAGGAAATACGCCCCGAGGACTACATCATCATCGACGGCACCGACTCCGACCCTAGTGATGATGACTTTGAAGACGAAGCTGGAGCAGACATCATGGAGTCTTCCGCCGATCAAAATTTCTAGATGACTACCATATATTAGTAGTATTTCCCCCATGTATATAGTAGTAGTGAGCACTTTTGCGATAGTTCTAGACCGTTTGTATGCCCTTGCTTGATTGATTGAGTGAAATAATTGTGTTTGTCTCATGTGCATATGGGTAGTGTTTTCTCATTAGACCTCTTCTATTCTAAATCTCTCCCATCTAAACCCCTTAGATGCCTCCGAGACATGACACTGGTTTTGCCTTCCCGCCGGAGCTCACCCAGTTGATCCAGCAGCAGAATGCCTTGATGCAATTGCTAGTTCAGAACCAGGGCAACAACAACAACAACAACAACCCACCGCCAGTGGACAACCTAGCCTGTTTTCTAAGGTTACAGCCGCCGGTGTTTTCCCGTAGCACCGAGCCTATAGTTGTTGATGATTGGCTACGCCGAATTGGAAGGGAGTTGAACACCGCAGGTTGCACAGATGCTGAGAAGGTGCGCTTTGCCGCACATCAATTGGATGGACCGGCAGCCTCATGGTGGGAGAATTACACAACCACTTTTCCTATAGCCAATGTCACTTGGGACCAGTTTCAGCAAGCTTTCCGCATAGCCCATGTCTCCACTGGAGCTATGCAAATGAAGAAGCGGGAGTTCCGCAACTTACGCCAGGGGAACCGTATTGTGGCTCAGTACGTGGATGAGTTTAACAAGTTATCTCGCTACGCCCCTGAAGATGTGGCCACAGATGCCGCGAAGCAGGAGAAGTTTATGGAAGGGCTGAATGATGAGATGAGCATGGAGTTGATGGTAGCAACCTTCAACAACTACCAGGAGTTGGTAGATAAGGCTCTTATGATTGAAGGGAAACAATAGCAGATTGAGAGCGGTAAGAGAAAGTATGGACAAGGGAAGTTTAACTCAGGAGCTCAGCAGAAGCCTCGCCTAACCCCGAACACGGGAGGACTTGTTCACAACCATGGAGGTCACAACCACACTGGAGGAGGATCACATAACCACAGTGGTGCTAAGAATGGGAATGGGAACGGAGCTAACAACAATCAGAACCGCTCCAACCCGTCCACTCCCGCCAAAAGAGACTTAAGTCAGGTTACCTGTTTTAAGTGCGGGAAGACAGGGCACTATGCCAATGATTTCCCCAAAGGAAGGAATGGAAATGGAAATGGAAGCACTGGGAAGAATCCCAATCCATTCAACAAAGGACAAGTGAACCACGTTAACATGGAGGAGGTTGAAGAGCAGCCGGACGCGGTAATAGGTAAGTTTTTGGTTAAGTCATTTACCGCTCTTGTTCTTTTCGATACTGGTGCATCGCATTCATACATATCAAGGGGATTCGTGGATAAGTTTAAACTACCAACCCAAACCCTTAGGACCCCTCTTTTAGTGAGTTCACCCGGAGCAGAGTATATGGCTAGCCGATGGTGTGACTAGATACCCTTAACCATTGGTACACATGTTTTTCCATCCGACCTAATTATCTTGGAGTCACAAGGATTGGATGTGATATTGGGTATGGACTGGATGTCAAAGTTTGGAGGAAGCATTGACTGTGCTAGTAAGTCGATTTATCTCACCACCCCGGAAGGAAAAAGGATTAAGTATGTATCTAGGCATGTGCCTAGGAGGAGTCAAGTGAATGCCCTTACGGGAGTTGTTCAGGAGGAAATGCCTATAGTGAAGGATTACCTAGATGTTTTCCCAGAGGAGTTACCAGGCATGCCACCGGACAGAGATATTGTGTTTTTGATAGAGCTGTTACCAGGAACAGGACCAATATCCAAGAGACCCTATCGGATGCCCGCAAATGATCTGGAAGAAATTAAGAAACAGATCAAGGAGTTATTGGAGAAAGGATATATCTGAAGAAGTTCATCACCTTGGGGAGCCCCAGTACTTTTGGTTGAGAAGAAGGATAAATCCCTGAGGATGGTTGTTGATTATTGAGCATTGAATGAAGTGACGATTAAGAACAAGTACCCACTGCCGATGATCAACGATCTGTTGGATCAGTTGCAAGGAGCTAAAGTGTTTTCGAAGATCGATTTGCGATCGGGGTATCATCAGTTGAAGATACGAGAGAAGGACATACCAAAGACGGCGTTCACAATGCGATATGGATTATACGAGTACACGGTCATGTTGTTTGGACTGACTAACGCCCCTGCCTATTTCATGAGCATGATGAACAAGGTGTTCATGGAGTATTTGGACAAGTTTGTTGTGGTGTTTATTGATGATATCATGGTATACTCGAAGAACGAGGAGGAGCACAAAGAGCATTTACGTTTAGTTCTCAAGAAGCTCAGGGAACACCAGTTGTATGCTAAGTTTAGCAAATGCGAGTTTTGGCTGAAGGAAGTCGGATTCCTTGGACATGTTATATCAGGAGAAGGTATAGCAGTAGACCCCAACAAGGTTCAGTCAGTCACTGAATGGTTGGCACCCACCTCAGTTAGCGAGATCCGCAGTTTTCTTGGACTTGCAGGATACTACCGGAGATTCATTGAGAATTTTTCCAAGATTGCAAAACTAATGACTGAACTGTTGAAGAAGGATACCAAGTTTAAATGGACAGAAGATTGTGAAGCAAGTTTCCAGGAGTTGAATAAACGTTTGACTACAGCCCCAGTGCTAGTACTGCCAGATATACATAAGGAGTTCCAAGTGTATTGCGACGCCTCTCGCTTAGGACTTGGATGTGTGCTTATGCAGTACAGAAGAGTTGTTTCGTATGCCTCATGACAACTAAAACCTCATGAGTTGAATTATGCCATGCATGATTTGGAGCTAGCAGCCGTAGTGCATGCGTCGAAGACTTGGAGACATTACCTTATTGGAAACCATTGTGATGTGTACACGGATCACAAGAGTTTGAAGTACATCTTCACCCAGAAGGAGCTGAACCTTAGGCAGAGGAGATGGTTGGAGCTTATAAAGGATTATGACATGAAGCTACACTATCATCCAGGAAAGGCCAATGTCGTAGCAGACACATTGAGTCGGAAGAGTTATGCTAATACCCTTGAAAGTAAAGGACTGCCGAAGGAATTAGCAAAGGACATCATGGAACTTCGGTTAGAGATTGTACCTAGAAGGTTCATTGCCACAATGGAGGTTCAGTCGACATTGCCGGACAAGATTCGGGAAGCTCAGAAAGATGATAAAGAGATTGCCGAGATAAAGGAGAAGATGGGCAAAGCAAAGGCCAAAGGTTTTCATGAGGATGAGCACGATACCCTATGATTTGAGGACCGAGTTTATGTGCCTAACAACCAGGAGATCAGGAAGTTAATACTTCAAGAGGCCCATGACTCACCATACTCGATGCACCCCGCAAACACCAAGATGTATTTGGATTTGAAGGAACATTTCTGGTGGACTGGTATGAAGAAGGATATTGCCGAGTATGTAGCCATATGTGATGTATGTCAGAGAGTTAAGGCAGAACATCAGAAGCCAGCAGGACTGTTACAGCCTATGCCGATACCCGAATGGAAGTGGGATAAACTTGGCATGGACTTTATCACCGGATTACCCAGGACTAAAGCAGGATATGATTCCATATGGGTAGTAGTTGATCGTTTGACCAAAGTAGCTCACTTCATCCCAGTGAAAACCACCTATACAAGTGCAAAGTTGGCCAAGATCTATATGTCCAGGATCGTATGTCTGCATGGAGTTCCGAGGACCATCGTATCGGCTCGAGGAACACAGTTTACTTTAAAGTTTTGGCATCAGTTACACCAGACTTTGGGAACGAGATTGGAGTTTAGTACAGCGTTTCACCCGCAGACAGATGGACAGACTGAGAGAGTCAATAAAATTTTGGAGTACATGTTGAGAGCCTGTGCGCTGGATTATGGATCCAGTTGGGATGACAATTTGCCGTATGCAGAGTTCTCATACAATAATAGCTACCAAGCTAGCTTGAAGATGGCACTGTTTGAAGCCCTGTATGGACGCAGGTGCAGAACACCGTTGATGTGGGATGAGGTAGGAGACCGATAGTTGTTTGGACCAGACTTGATTAAAGAATCTGAGGAGAAGGTAAAACTAATCCGAGACCGACTGAAGATTGCTCAGTCCAGGCAGAAGAGTTATGCAGACTCAAAACGCCAGGAGGTAACCTACGAAATTGGAGACAGAGCATATCTGCGAGTATCGCCCTTGCGAGGAGTGAAACGTTTTAGAGTTAAAGGGAATTTAGCCCCGAGATTTGTAGGACCGTATCGCATTTTGGAACGGATGGGAGAAGTCGCCTACAAGTTGGAGTTACCTGAGGGATTGTCAGGAGTCCACAATGTGTTCCACGTTTCACAGCTAAAGAAGTGTCATGCTGAGATGGCGGAAATACCATTAAGACATACAGTACCCTTGGAGGCGATTCAGTTGGACAGTGATTTGACTTACGAGGAGAAGCCAGTTAAGATTCTTGAGTTTGCCAGCAGAGTCACCCGCAGTAAAGTTATCAAGTTTTGTAAAGTTCAGTGGAGCCACCATACCGAGGATGAAGCTACCTGGGAACGAGAGGATGATCTCCGCAAGGACCACCCATACCTATTTTCTAGCCAACCCGAATCTCGAGGGCGAGATTCATCTTAAGGGGGGTAGGTTTATAACATCCCAAATTTTCAATTTGGAATGTTATACATAGATCATCCATGCATATCATGTTTTATTGCTTTTCCGTTCCGTAATCCTCGAAATCCTAAGCAGCTCAAGGACCCTCGGAGAGAGTTGGGGATTTCCCGGTCTTCATATTTGATTCTTTTATCAAATAATGAAAAGAGGATTTGATTTTAATTATTTCTCTCCAAAAAATATTTCACATTAAAAATTAAAGAGAGGAGATAATATGACTTCTCCAAAATAAATGAAATATTGGAGGAAAAATACTAAAATCATTAAATTGATTTTTATTGGATTTTATTCGGATTTTATTTGCATTAGAAAAATTGCATGTTTTTTTTCAAAATTGCATTTTAGGGCCGAGAAAATGTTCATCTTGTTCTAAATATTTTATTTAGACGGTGAAAAATTGTTTTGGCATTTTTAGGTTTTTATTTATTTTTTTCTAGGATTTTATTTCTGTCGGCGAAGTTTTTTTTAAAAAAAAAAGGTTCCGCGCCGACTGGGCCTAAGACGCAGCCGCGCCAGGCCGCTGCCGCCGCCACTCGGACCGGAGTCCGAGTTGGACTCCGCCTCCGCCGCGCCTTACCCCCTCCTCCAAGTCGCCGCCCCCGCCCCTTTATATACGCCGCCACCCCCGCCCCCAACACCACCACCACCGCCGCCTAGCCTCGCCGCCGCTGCCGCGCGCAGCCGCCGCTGCCGCCGCCTGCGCTC